>NC_068982.1:24281077-24286092 GCF_001194135.2 Octopus bimaculoides
ATATACACACATACATATATGTATTAGCATATACATATATGTATTAGCATATACATATATATATAAATACATACATACATATACATATATATATATATTCCAATAAAGAGGAACATATAAGTTTATATATACTAAAACCAGTACACTTCATTTATTTTTAAAGTGAGACATCGTTTCTCTTCATCATTATTAATTTGTTAAAATTAAGCACAGAATTTAATATTGTTGTTGAAGAATAAATATTCCATAAACAGTGAAAAAGTTAATTTTGTTTCACTAACTTTAATATCAGCATATTCAATCACTCTCATGAATATACATACATGTATACATACAAGAATATACGCTTGTGCACACTCACTCACGCGTATACTCACATTCACACATATGAATTACATGTGAGTATTGTGTATACGCATACATATGTGTGTATGTGTATGTATATGTTTATATTTATATGCATATATGTATTTTTGTATGTATGTATGCTTATATGTATTTATGTATGTAGATATGTAGGTATATATCTATAACTATATGTTTATGTAGATGTGAAATATATTTTTGTTTAAGAATCTTTTATTAAAATTGTTCGACTACATTGAAGTTTTTCTTTATTGTTGTGTTTCGAAATGACTTTGTTTTATTAATCTTGTATTTAGCATGAAATATTTTTGGGGCGGTTTTATTGTTTGCACATGTTACTGCTGTAGCATAAGTGTCAGATACTCTTGTCAGGTTACGTTAACGACAAAATATAGGGTGTTTTCGAATATTCGCACATGAACTTCGGATTTCCTTCGTTAACAGAAGAGTGTTATACCCTGTGTCTTACTATCGCTGCCAATGTACGTGATCACTGGTTTGAAAGTGATGTACACTGAAACTAAAAAATATTTTCGAGGTCTATATTCAGTGATATATATTTGCATTTAGTTAAATTGAGTTGTTAGATATAGAGCCTTGGAAAAAAACCCTTACTCCCAATTCCAGAACATTCAAGTTCACGTACAATAGGTTGTAACATCCCTGAGCAAACATCTATGGGAGTTAGACGAAAGTATGATTGCCGCGAGCGAGTAAAAGGGGTGATTATAGACTGTTCAGTATCATAAAAAAATATCCGTTAATCGCACGAAATATGCACGTTCTAAGAGAAATGATACAATATCTCGATACAGACAGAAAATTGAATTCAAATTCAAAAACTATAATAATAATATTTTCTACCGAAGCCTAAATCTCTCTGTTTCACCCGTCAGTGGGTGAGAAGTCCAGGGCTGGAAGTAGAGCCTGAACGCTTCATATTGGCGGTACAAGATCAGTACTTGCTTACAAAATCTACCAAGTTTCTTCAAAACATTTCTGATCCTAAATACAGATTCTTCGACACATTTGACCAAGCAATAGACCATCTCGTCTCGGGTTGTCCTGTGCTAACACCAAACGAATACACAAATCTCCACTATAGAGTAGGACAGTATTTACATATAAAAATATGTAAACACTAGAAAATCACCACTCTTGTTTACTGGTATGGACATCATCCTGAGTCAGTCATTGAAAGTAAACATATCACTATCCTTTGGGATTTTCCAGTCACCACTAACAGGAAGATCCAAGCTAATCGAACAGACATGATTATTAAAAGCAGGGAGCCTATAAATACATATATGTAAAGGATTTTGATAAATTAAGTGAATATAAGTACAAGGAAATTGAAACTAAGTAAATATAAGGACATGCAAATTGAAATACAAAAGATGTGGTATCTTAAAGCGAGAACTATTCCTATTATAGTAGATGCCCTACGTATGATAAAAAATGGATGACAGAAACATTTAGATGACATCTCAGGAGAATTAGGTCTCACAGAAATTCAAGATTGTACTGAGAAATACTGCCCAAATCCTTCGAAAAGCCCTATCCATTTAAATGTATGTGTTGTATTACATTAAGTTATTTCGCTACCTCCCTTCCACAACTTTCAGTCATAATGAAACGTGTCTTCTACTTCACTCATCCCAGGACGCTGAGTGTGTCTTAGCAAGCGACTGTAAGAAACATACAGGTCAATAATAACATAATAATGATGATGATGATGATGATGATGATGATGATGATGATGATGATGATGATGATGATGATGATGATGATGATGATAATACTAATAATAATAATAATAATAATAATAATAATAATAAGAAGAAGAAGAAGAAGAAGAAGAAGAAGAAGAAGAAGAAGAAGAAGAAGAAGAAGAAGAAGAATCCTTTGTACTAGAGGCACAAGGCCTGAAAAAAATAATGATGATGATAATAATGGTAATAATAATAATAACCATTCACATGATGACATTGTCATTTAACAGCTCACCACAAAAAAGTGTTGGCCTTTTCTAGTACTTTCTATGTTTACTAAAATTTTGACAGTTTATACATTTTTATATTTTAAATACGATGTGAGTTGGTATAGACAAATTCCATCGTAAATACGATGCGGTATTTAAAGTTAAAATAATATAGCTTCTTAAAACTGTGAAATACTGTTTATAAACTTCGATATCTTAGCTATGGTAGTCCCAAGTTGCCGACGATATTTTCAAAAATTTCATAAATTTTCATATCTTAGCTATGGTAGGACCTCCCAAAGAAATCTAGAGTTCTATACGTAAATTCGTCCCACTCTGGCATTTTGGCAAGCTTACCTGCCTCTTTCCTCTTAGTCACCCTCCCCCCCCCCACTCTCTCTTCTCCTTCCAATGTGTCCTCAGTGCTGCTGAAATCATTCACTCAATGAAATGGTGATTTAACAGCTCACCCCATAATAATAATAAAAAAAAAAAACAGAAAAGCCTTTTGTTGTCATTTCTATGTTGGCTAAAACTTTGAGATGTTTATAGATTTTTATGTCTTAAGTACGATGTGAGTTGCCATTGATGAATTCCTTCGTCAATACAATGGGGTGTTTATAGATAGAATACTAGAGCTTCTTACAACTGTGAAATGTTGTTTATAAACTTCGATATATTAACTATGGTGGTCCCAGTTTGCCGACTCTACTCTCAAAAATCTACTCGCACCCGCCCTTAATTGACTACCAGCCATATCAACTAGTAGTCCAATCAAACAGCCTCTATTAGTAGACACACGTCCGCTCCTAAATTTAACGCCGCAGTATCAGTAACAGCTAAACCGACATTATTTGTTGTCTAAAGAAATCAGGGAAGACAATATTAGCACCCTGCGTCCTTATTGTAATAATATAATTATATTTTTATTGTAATAATATAATTATAGTAATAATTGTGAAACTCTAGGAGTGAGCTAGATAATAATAAGAGAGGGAATACAGTAGTAATAGTGACATTATAATAGAGAACATTATAATAGTGAACAATAAATATCCCGGAAACAGATGTAAGACCTTTTATTTATAAATGTTCTGAAATCTTTCACAGCCTTGGATTTTTATCTCATTCTGTTATTTTTTTTTATATACATACACGCATATATATATATATATATATATATATATATATATATATATATATATACATATATTAGTTTCAGTAAATGTATGACTTCTTAACCTAAAAGTTAAGAGCTTGTTACAAAATTTGCTCTGGGCTATTCACGATCTAAAGTTTATCGAAGTCTCTTCCTGAAACTATATTGCCGGTATTAGCTCAGTTTAAAAAACATATTTTGATATTTTTTTTAAGTACGTAGATTTTATTTATTGTTTGTGTTGCATTCACTGGAGACAAATTTTCTCTAGCCAATGTTGAATAACACAGTGTTCGTAAATTTTTTGTGTGCTTCCTTAAAAATTGAATAATTCTAGTCAACAGATGCCAAATTATATTAAAAGACTCTTCACGGAAAATTCCTTAGTAGATTCGTGTATGACACTTGCACTAACTATAAACACGAGCTTCAAATTTAAATTGCATTGGCTCAACAGTACAAATATTTCTAGTTATTTTATTTCCACGTTATAACACTTACGTATCTTGTTAAAGACTTCACCACATCTAGATGAATATCCTTTATAAATTAATGTCTTCGAGGACTGTGTTATGTATATAGGATTTCCTTTATATTTTATACATCATCTTAAAGGCTCATTCGAATTATTTATTGCAACCAATGCTAAACCAAACACGAAGAAATATTGTCTACGTAAATTTTTAAAAATCAGTACATTTTTCTTTTTTTCAGAAATCAATTATTATAGGGAGAAGATATTTTATATAAGATATATCATTTCTATATAAATACCATTCAAATATCACGCTCTCCAACGAAATTAAACAATGGTACAGCAGTGCAAATGTCATCGAATGGTTCAATAAAATAGATAAATAGCAAGCCATAGTGTTTCACGCACTTTGATAGCGTTGACTTCTTTCTATCAATCAGGAAGCATCTATTAACAAATCCTCTTGACATCACTGATATCAATAACCAATACAAAAAGACTTCGTTACACATAAAAAGAAATCAGTCCTAATTGATGAATAAAAAGTAAACAATGTTCCCTTAGATTTAACAATGGTATCTTAATACTAAGCTGAAACATTTGCCCTTAGAGGATAATATACCCAGCGATTTTGCAAGATATGTATTAAGTCCAGAACAGGGCTATAGGGGGACAACAGCTCATCTATGTACCGAAATATGAAGACTAACCAAATTTAACGAATTCAAAACGAACTAAATGGGTTTTTTTTTTTTAATATTGACATGAGAATAAATATAGAAAGTAACTTAATAGTAGTAAAGTACTTACACGTAATGCTCAACCTGACAGCCGGAAAGCACTACATTTTAAAAAGGCCCAAAAAGTCATATTCATACATAAATATAAATATAAAATCACCCACCGTCCATTCCATTTATACACATACACACACATACACATGCAAACACACACATGCATAGATATATGTATGTGTGTATGTGTATTCATATATATATGTATATATATATGTGTATATATATATATATATATAT
>NC_068982.1:24286238-24287860 GCF_001194135.2 Octopus bimaculoides
TTAAAATGTAGTGCTTTCCGGCTGTCAGGTTGAGCATTATATATATTCGTACACAGACTTATGCATATCTTTGTTCTATGAGAAATCTCAAAATAACAATCACCAGATTTAAACAATAGCATTTAAAAGCCGATGCCTATAATCTGACATTCACACGCATACTCCCTCGCACACACACACAAACACACACACACACACACACACGCATGCACACTCAAATATATATGGTTATAAGTAATACCTAAAGGCCTGGTATATTAATTTAGCAGTAAACTGCATGTTTCAAAATATTTATTATTATCAGCGACGCACCAATATTTTTCCAATTGCCTTCAAATGCTTAAAACTGGTGATATTGGCCTTGCGTCAATTATTTCGCATTAAGCTCCTATAACATGTGGAAAAACATGTTCTGATTTATCCATCATATTCTATTTCTCATATTCGTAGCTTCATGTGACATCTTACTATTGTATGTATGTATGTATGTATGTATGTATATATGTATACACACATACGCACATTTTTTCTCGCTCTCTTTCTCTCCTCTCTTCTTGTCTGTCTATCTGTCTCTCTCTGATATATATATATATATATATATATATATATATATATATACACACACACAAGCACACACACCTGTGTATATATATACATGTTTCTATATAGACATATATGCATATATATGTATGTATATGTGTATATGTATGCGCTAGTCACTATGAGAGAATAGAGGCCTATGTTTAATTAAATTGTGTGCAAATGTACAATAAAGAAAATGGTGCAGCGTAATTGATAAACGTCGCTTATTTTAGCAAATTAATTGCAGCCTAAAACAAAACAACTTACCAAAAATGTTGCACGAGTATTTACTTACAATCTTATTAAAACTAATACAACTTTTTACTTTAATTAGTTGTATTATGCAAACTCTATTTAAGGAGACAAAATTCGAAATAATCATACAAAAAAGAACATAATAAAGAAATTAAAAAGGAAAATAATAAATTAATTTATTGCAAATATTAATAATATCATTGAAGAAATGAACAAAATTCAATAAAATGGAAATACAGATATCTGGATAGATAAGTACACAGCTATTTTTATATCAGTCGTTGGTCGTGCTTCAAGCATGCAAGTGCAAAACAAATGGCAACTGTCAAAATCAACTTGAGCATGAATTAAATAAAGTAATTTGCATCAAATTATACATCGCAGACACAGAACAATTTTGTTATAAGACGGATAATATGCAACTAAATAAAAAAAGAAAATAATATCGCCATATCTCTATTAAGCAGTAGAAAAACAATTGAATAAATTGTTAACACATTTTGAAAATAAAAACTTAAATATTATCTCTTAACCTAACTGATTTCTTCATAGGAAGAAAAATTGGTAAGGCTCATGTTATACATATACAATTCTTAATGTTGTAGCTATAATTCTTTCTGGTCGTTATCTTAAAAAGCTGCTGTTCGTAAATACATATAGCTGTTTGAACAGAAAATCATAGCACACGATTCAGGATAGTATCTTTATATATTCTTAGCCAAAAAATGCACAAAATCCGACTGCAGTACCTGATATATATATATATATATATATATATATATATA
>NC_068982.1:24288164-24289153 GCF_001194135.2 Octopus bimaculoides
AGAGAGAGAGAGAGAGAGAGAGATATTTTATTTTTATTTATGCACCCTTTTTAATGTCTAACCAGGGTCATGGACCCGGTTTCCCGGTGTCTATGGTGCATGTGCCCCCCCCCCCAAGTTGGACGGGACGCCGGTCCATCGCAGCGTTACTCAAGAAACAGGAAGCAAGAGTGACTGAAAGTTGGGGCGAATACGAAATGACCCTTTAAGAGAACCAACCAACCAACCAGAACGATTTTTGCCCGTATCCACATGGAAGCCAACCAAGCAGAATGACAATCTTGACCACGGAATAAAAAGCGTCACCAGTATTTTAACAAATCAAAAATCAGATCCACTCGCGGAAAAAAAAATTATGAATTCATCTGATCCCAAAACATACCACTACAAGCGAAAGCGTCTATTAGAAGAGGATCAGAGAAACTGTTAACCAAATTCCCTTGTTTTTACTATTTTCATTTCACACTTGTGTTTTTTCAGTATGACTCGTCGACCACCACTAAAATTAATGATCTTTGTACATACAAACAATTTGATATACAATTTTAATTTTATTGACTGCTATGAACATTCAAACTTACACCTTCTGCGCGTGGCTTAGCGGTTAGGGTGTCAGTACCATGGTCCTAAGATTTTGGTTTCGATTCCTAGACCGGGCGACGCGTTGTGTTTTTGAGCAAAACACTTCATTTCAGGTTGCTCCAGTTCACTCAGCTGGCAAAAATGAGTAACGCTGCGATGGACTGGCGTTCCGTCCAGCTGGGGAGCACATTCGCCATTGGAAACCGGGCCCATGAGCCTGGATAGGTTTTAAAAGGGCGCATTTATTTATTTATTATTGTATATATATATATATATATATATATATTAATAAATTATAGGGTGCCCAAAAAATTTTTTAGAAATTTCGTTTACCACCAGTGGTCTAGCGAGAGTAAAAATCAGTCAATAGACTATGTATTATTCATTTAAAATACAGAGATGCCTAT
>NC_068982.1:24289742-24290262 GCF_001194135.2 Octopus bimaculoides
TGTGTGTGTGTGTGTGTGTGTGTGTGTGTGTGTATAAACAACTGTCAGGAAAAATATTGGTTTCTTTGGCCGGAGTTTGTGAAGTTTTCTGTTTCAAAAGATGATCTGAAAAACATGATTTTATATTCACGTTAATTGGCAAGGAATCTGAGGTATTCGAATAAAATACAAATGTTAAGGAGCGGAGTAGATAATATTCAGGCTATATATGTTTGATAATGTGTGAAAACTCGGAAGTGGTACATATCCCAAATGAGGTGTATAGCGCGGGCTACTTTGATTAAATGAAATTTGCATAGTCGTAAGGAGGTACATGTCAACGAACGGAAAATTCGATCAGAATGAGTAGAGACCACCGTAAGAGTGAAGTATATAAATGTAAGAGAAATTTGGAATATGTGAGTGCAGAATATACTATAAAGAGAAAATTTTCTCTTCACAATATATTCTCCACTAACCGTACTACTACACATTCTGATCGAGTCTTCTATGTGGAGACATTTGTTTTGTGTGTATACAT
>NC_068982.1:24290939-24291991 GCF_001194135.2 Octopus bimaculoides
TATATATATATATATATATATATGCATACATAATGTGCGTTAAACCACTTTGCATAATTTATAAATTCACATTACGTTTGTCTGAAATGTCAGAAAGATTAAGCTATATCGAATACGTGTTGCTATAACAACATTACGAATCATATCACACGTGTTAACAATTAATGGGGAGATTTGTGCCAGCAAATAGAATTTTATAGATCAATGTCAACGATAGAAAAATATCTAAATAAATTTCATTCAGCAGGTGATCAACTTTGTATCTCAGAATGGAACAATTGAAAGGATAACGTACACGTATGCCAATATATCATTTGAAGTGTTAAAATTACATTTCGGAAAATATATTTTAGATATTTAAGAATACCGAAAAGTCTGGTATATCCACATTTGTTTTACTTATCTTCGTATTTTGTATTTTGTTTTTATAGAACATTGCCTTACAAACCATGATAATTTTGATTCTACGTCAGAGGCTACCTTAAATAATGTAGTAAAATTGAGAATAAACATGCACCGGAAAATAACAAACTTTAACATAACTTATTCTTGCGTGATATATTAAAGGAGAAATGAATGTTCCACTATATAGAATTGCAAGCTTCATCACGTTATCTCAGATCGTGCACCTTATCTGCGACGTTCAATCCAAATTAAACGATGGTAGTAGCGTGCACTACCGACATAGTGATTTTAACAATAATGCTGGAGACTAACTCGATTGGAAATTATTTTTCCCTCTAGGTCACATATGTATTTATGATATATGTATCGTTTACCCATATATCTCCTTTCTCTCTCTCTTTCTCTCTCTCTCTCTCTATCTCTCTTCTTAATACACACACATACATACACACACACACACACACACACACACGTATAATTATATATATATAACAACATTTTATATAGAGTTACCTAAAGTTTCGCACCGACAAAGCCAAGCCTTGTGGACAGCTCGTCAGACTCACACTCTCTCTCTCTCTCTCTCTCTCTCTCTCTCCTTTTTTTCTCTCTCTCTCTCTTTTTTTTCTCTCTCTCTCTCTTTTTTT
>NC_068982.1:24292580-24302255 GCF_001194135.2 Octopus bimaculoides
TATATATCAAATAAGAATGTTCCTTCATGAGCCATAGACACATACGGTCGGTTTTCTTGATTCCGTGCCATACATGTTGTACCCTTTTTGCCCGACCGTACTCCGGTTCATTTCAGGAGTACTCATCTTTGACTGCTGTGTCAAATTTCATCTCCTGGGCAGAGCTACAGTCCTAAGTGAAGAAAAGACCGAGAATGTGCGCCTGGCACCTAGAATGTCGTCACGCGCTCTACCAGTCGGACAATGGGATCGGTGGATACTCCGCTTCAGAAATTTAGAGAGGAATAGTGGTGTAGATGTGCGAGGACATCTTAAGGGCGACAATGGGCACCGACGAAAACGAACTGGCTAGCCTGTTATCATGGCTAATTTCCAGATAGCCTTGGCCCCCCGCAGTGCAACTGGAGGGCGCTACCGGTTCGAGATAAACTCTACAGGCACGGATGTGCTCTTATTCGGGCTTGTCCGAGGTACACACAAAACAACGAAACCTTTCTGCACGCACTCGTTCAGAGTCCGGGCATTGCTGACTTGTGGGTTATGTCAAACAGCTGATGTCACGTGTGAGAGAGATCTGTCTGTCGGCCAAGTCTGTAGTGAAGATGGCAGCACCGTTCTCCTTCAATCGGGCAGGCAAGACAGTTTTCATTTGGCGTGGCGAATGTTGTTGTTTGGTAGACAAGGCTGAAAGGCATGAGGACAAACATATTCCCTTTTGGTAGAGCTCTCTTCAAGTTTCACTTGACAAGGAAACTGGGAGTGGAGAGAAGAAGAACTGTCCACGAATAAGTTTATTGAAAGGTAGGTGAAAGTTCGAAAATGGCAAAAGTGGGTGGTAGTTCTCTTAGTGTAGACCTGTGAGTTGGAGAAGAAGGAATTGGAGAGGGCACTTGCTCTTGGTGTTCAGGGAAATCTCTGTCGGTGGGGGTTTCTCGATTATCACTAGAGATCCTCTTGTATCAGGAGGGTTACATCTCTCATCCTCCCCTACGTTACTTTTTAAACTTTTGTATACTATATGCCCCTAATGTTTCAGTGTACACAGTGTATACTTGCCCTTTTTTATCATTTCATCTGTATATATAAAAAGCAGGATGTGTGTGTGCGTGTGTACGTGAATATAATTTATGCGCGTCCACAAATTTGCACGCATGTCGCTCCAATTTTAGGAGGACATTCATCATGACCCTATCTGCATTTTCGTCAACTGTTTTTCTCGCAGAGGCACCCGCGTATAGCTATAAAAATCGATTTTCAAACATAACCTTTACCAATTTTGAAGTTTGCTAACATGGTGAACTGAAAGTATGTGTGTAAGGTAGAGAGACAAATTGTGTGTGTGAGAGATAGAGATTGTTTGCCATCGTCTAACAAAAAAAGTAAAGAAAAATTGGAAGAGGGAGACAGAAAGCGTCTAACAAAAGAAAAGGTAGGTAAGAAAGACAGAGTAAGTGTCAGCGTAAAATGCCTTTTTCTTTGTTAAACATGAGATATAGTTTCAAATATCGTTTGTTTTTGAAAGACGCTATATTTTATAATGAGATTATATATACTTTCTCACACAACTATCAAAATATATTTATTTTAAATCATTTATTTATTTTAAATCGTTCATCTTTCTACCCCTCTCACTCTCACAAACACACACACACACATACTACTTTGGGAGCGAAAGAGTTCTGTCTATATTTCACGCCGAAGAAAAAAGTTTATTAACAATCCATTTATTTAACAACAATGAAACAAAGAGGTATGTAACAATTTGTCAGTGAATTACACAATATAAATGGGTAAAATGTGATCTTACGATACCAGTGCCAGAGCTGTCACTTAACCCACGCGTGTTTATTTACATCACATCGGCCTTTTCCGTAAAAAGTGTTGGAGAGAAAGAGGGAAACGACGTCGTAAAAGCGAAAGAGATAGAGAGAGCGCTAATACTCCTAGTTACTTATAACTCCCTCCTCCTTTCAACGGTTTTAATGTCTGACCATGTGGTAATTGGGTGCCATCGGTATTGACAACCTGTCCGCTTCTCATGAATTATGTTGCACATTTATCTATATCAAATTCTGAGTTTATGTCTTTGCCGAAGTGCCTTACAGTTTGTATTAAGGAATCTATATTTCATTCTTACTAAAAAGCTTCAGATCATCCATTTAGAGGTAACTGTTAATTTTTCCCTTACCATTTCTGAACTGATACCCTGCTTATGCATTCCTTAATACTAAAGTGAGTGTGATCGAACGTATGACAAATATCAGAGGGGATAACGAATTGCCCTAGAAAATTACTTTTTGATATTAACTTTGTCTAAGAGTGTTCCACCTAACTATATATCTATCTTGCATTTCTTCATGTTAAGGCTAATTAATTTTCTTCTGATGTCTGCTATAATCTGTATACTCAGACATTCATAAATCCATTAATTAAGAATCATGTCATACACTTTACTATAATCTATCCATCCTATTGTTTGATTCTTCTTTCTAACTTTTACTTCTTTTAGAACTGCTTTGTCGATCTATAATAGATCATGCGTTCCTCTAGCCTTCTTCCTGCAACCTTTCTGTTGTTTTGGCAGTAAATTCAGGTTTTCAATGTGCTCGTACACGTTTTCTGAAAACTACTAAATTACTTCAGCCAGTACCCTTGAACTAAATCTGGTCTCTCTCTCTCTCTCTCTCTCTCTCTCTCTCTCTCTCTCTCTCTCTCTCTCTCTCTCTCTCTCTCTCTTTCTCTCTCTCTCTCTCTTGGTTGGTTTTGTTACAGATTCCGTATTTCAGCGTTTACTTTTTTGACTCAACACCACCCATGGATGTGTGTTGATGTTTCTTTCGTAGTTATAATTATTATTGATGTATCAGCGAGAGACAAAGAAAACAGCAATGTGCATATATAGAAATGTTGCATAAATATGGATGTATATGGAATTAAAATTTAAAGTTTAAAACTTTTAAAAAATTACTCACAATTCTGCAGTTTTCGTATAGAAACATGTCAGAGTTTACCTGTTTATGCACATGTTGCTGTCTAAAGGAAGGCTATTGTTTGTTTGTGTATAATCTATATAAGAAAGAATTTTTCAGTTTCCTTAGATGGCTTACATTACGCCAGTTTTCTTTCATTATTTTTGCGGATTCTTTATCCCTTTTTCGTGATGGTTTCAGATTTGATCTATTTTCCCAGCAGCTTGCTGGCTCACGTCCATGCTGTTTGGTATTCGCTGCGGTATTCTCTTACAGCGTTTACTTTTTCAACTGTACACCTCCCGTAGACAGATGTTAATATTTCTTTCGCAGTTATAATTAATATCGATGTATCAGTAAGAGACCGGAAAGAAGCAGCAATGCGCATATATAGAGAGCTCTTTGTATAAATATGGCAGCATATGTAATTAAACTTTAAACTTTAAAATTTAATATATTACTCAATGGTTTACAGTTGTCATATAAATGTATTGCATTGTTTACATCATCGTCATCGTTGTCGTCATCGTCGTTGTGAGATTCATCATCGCCATCATCATCATCATCGTCATCATCAACTTCTTCTTCTTCTTCTTCTTCTTCTTCTTCTTATTATTATTATTATTATTAGTATTATTATTATTATTATTATTATTATTATTATTATTATTATTATTATTATTATTATTATTATTATCATTTTTTTCCATTCGTTCCCAAACGTCTTCTTGACGCTTAGGGAAGAAAGATTCACCTTATACATTGGTAGGCCATCAAAATAAACACTCCAAATTGTTCATTTACAAAGTCATGTGATGGAGAAAAAGGAAAAAATATGTTGTGCTTTACGAAGTTTGAAATCAACAGGAGAAATTTTGAAAATGTTCGGCGTTTTCAAGATCCGTGAATGCAGAACTGAGACTTCTGCGCTTGTTATGACAGTTCTCAAGGATCATGCGATGGATTAAAAGTTGTTCTTTGCGACCATGTGAGGCTCGTCGGCAACCTTTTTGTTCATTGGAAGAAATATCGTTCTGTTCCATAAATTTGTGTTCTCTCAACCAGGATTGTTTGTTCCGAATCAGCATTACAATTCCACTTCATTCAGATCGACCAGAGTTGACATAAATTTCATGGTCACCCAGAAAGAATGTGAGTCAATGTGTTTCGGAAATCTTTGTCTCGCTAATGGCTACTGCATCTAGATGTAGTGACCTAAGATCGATGAGTAAGTGATCTTATTTCTACACTGTTCCAAACCACGAACATTTACACAACCTATTCTTACAATTGCCATGCTAGGAGGAGAAGAAGCAAAAGTTGGAGTTAATCACTTTCCATAGTCTTCAATTCATAGTCTTGACTTCATACTTTTACAGAACCTTTTGTACAAGCTTTCCAAGATCTGATTGTCAAATAAATTTTTGTAACCTACTTCAACATGTAAGAAATGTTTCCTCAAAATACGACACCTTGTGAAAGTTGTTTTTCCCGGAATCTTTCTTCTAAAGTTTTGGAACTTGGGACGCGAACGAGACACTCGGCCGTTGCTAGAATTTTATCTATATTAGAATGCACAAAAACAATCAAATCCTTGTTTTCATTTCAGAGAACTGTGTACTTGAGATGCTTGTCTGTGACATGGTGCGCTCAGTTTACCTTCTCTTGCGGTTGATGTGGTCGTTTTAGTGTTGTTTGCTTTTGTTTTTGACATTTTGTTGTTGATTCTGTTGCGTTAGTTACTGATGCTGAGAACGTATCATCGTATATCTCTTGTTTGTTGCTGTTGCTATTGTAGCAGTTGCTGGAATTGCTGGTCCTGTCATTTTGGTTACGACTGGGCGCATCATTTTCAAGGTTACTTCAGCTTGGTGACCACAGACGTTGAGATTTAGGGATTATGTCTGTAGTCTCACACGCCTTTGCTTTCTGTCTTTTGGAGGGGTTCCAAAATTATAACCCATACGTGAGCTTTTGTCTCGTCCGTGGATATTGTTGCTGCTACTACTACTACTATTACTCATGATAATAATAATAATAAAAAATAATAATAATAATAATAATAATAATAATAATAATAATAATAATAATAATAATAATAATAATAATAATAATAATAATAATAAAATGGAGACGTCAGGTGTATATGTAGAGTATGCAAGTGATAACGATTATAATGATGATGATGATGATGATGATGATGATGATGATGATGATGATGATGACGAAGACGACAACGACAAAGAGGACGAGGGGGCAACGACGACTATGACCACGATGAAGAAAGAAGCAATTTCGAAGAGGAAGGAGAAATATCAAATAACACACATCAATTTTGTTTCTACGTTTTCGTCTGTCCAAAGAAAGCCATAAGAGGAAGAGGAATGGGGAGAAAACTGCAAAATTACAAAAGTAGATTAGCAGAGCCAGCACCAATATCAATACATTTACTAGACACAAACAACACCACCAACAACCTAATTGCTCTGTTCACGTCATTATATGTGAGAAGTAGTAAATAAAGCAAATGAAGAACACCAGAAAAAATAACAACAACACGTGAACAAATCTAAGCAAGATAGATTGAAAGAGAAACGCGTTTCGTCAAACGTCGAAAACAATTATGTTTTGTAGCGACTCTGATGTTGACACAAAACTGTTGAGTGGTTCCAGTTTTAATGATGATTATGTCACTGCTAAACGACTATGTTCCGGAAACCATTATTCTTTATGGATTCTTTCAGAATAAGTAGAAAATAAAGGAAAAAATTGAAGAACATAAACATAAATTAGCCAGAAATAAAGAATGATCGAACTGAACACGAAAACAACAAGGTATATTTGCGGAAATTCTCTTGTGCATCAAAGCTGTGTAAACTTTAGCAATAATGTTTTACTAAATAAACAATACATATTACAAAATGGCTTATTCTGACAATCTATCTTGAATAATGAGAGAGGAAGAAAAGAAAACTGTGCTGAAGATTCTAATGTTGTAATTAAGGCGTCAATACAGAAAACGCAGGAACTACAAGTGAGATAAATTAGTAGATAATAACTATTCCATACCTATTAAAATACCTCCTTCATTCACCACCCAATTCAGAAAAATTCTCCTAGGAACTTTAACGTTGAAGTTTCAAAATTTAATATAAAAAGAGGATAATTTCTAGTCTTTATAGTTTTTCCAACGATGATTATTATTATTAAAAAAAAGCATGATTTGAATTTAAAATCTAATGCTTTTATTTGAAAGGCCTCCTATAAAAAATATATCATAAATGTGCTTTTACAATGGCGTGGGCAAGCTGGGACAATTTAATAATCTAAGATGGTTAAATTACTTCATTTTTAATTTGAGAAAAACTACATAGCATATTTTCATGCGTTTAGATTGCAAGAAATACACATTAAATATAATACTTTGGATATATTTACAAACTCAAGGACGTTATGTCAGATGTAAAAAATGATCTGTTATACGGTGCAAGTACACTGAAATCCTGATAACACGTGTACCGATGTCTGTTAAAATATCAGCGACATTATCTCTTATTGTAGATCTCTACGATTGTTAGAAAACATAGGAAGTATAAAGTAAACACGAAAGAGCTATTCCTAGAGTTACACCAAGGAAAATTTCCCGAAACAAATTTATGAAAAATATTTTAACTAGATCATTCAGTCAAGCTTTTCAGCGCGATAATGCATAATATTACTGATTTTGTTATACCATTAATAAGATGATTTTAGGCGAGCCCCTTATCCAATTCGTTCTTAAATAATTCCTTCTTTTTACGGAAATGGAAGGGTGTCAGTTGCTACTTATTTGACTGCTATTTCTAGCAGTTTCAAGCGATTTGGTTGAGTCTTCCATGGTGTCCTGCATATTTTAATTTTGGACACAATATACCTAGTTTAATTCATGTGCAAAAAGATTATATCTAATCACTTTAGAATATGAAGACTGGGGAAAACATATAAGTGCGAACACGGCAAAGTAAAAAGGATTATGCATCAGTTGAGATCAGGAAGCGCTTGCTTAAAGTTGATAATCCTACACGATATGTTTACCCTATATGTTTAAGAGAATAGAAAGGTTATAAACCTGCACTATCGTATCCCTAATACTTCGCTGCAATATAATAAAATATTAATTATATATAGAAAATATTATTCTTTCTACTCGTGATTTAAAACAGTATTATTTTCCGTAACGTCAGTAAAACATTTATAGAATCGTATTTCTTAGCACACACACACACACACACACACACACACACACACACACACACACACACACACACACACACACAAACACACACACAGCGAGCTGGCAGAAACGTTAGCACGCCGGGCGAAATGCTTAGCGGTATTTTGTCTTTTGTTACGTTCTGAGTTCAAATTCCGCCGAGGTCGACTTTGCCTTTCATCCTTTCGGGGTCGATTAAATAAGTACCAGTTACGCACTGGGGTCGATATAAGCGACTTAATCCATTTGTCTGTCCTTGTTTGTCCCCTCTGTGTGTAGCCCCTTGTGGGTAGTAAAGAAATAACACACACATACACACACATACACACACACACAACCACGTACACACACACACAACCACTCACACACATACACACACATACACACATACACACACACATATACACACACACACCAATACATATCTGGGTATCTCCCGCAAGTTTTGATATATGAGTTGAAGAAAGAAAGAAAGAAAGAAACTCCATGTAAGCATGAATGCATGAATGCAATTTCAATTCACGTATAGATTTGTTTATGAAGTCGCAATGGGTATGTTTATTACTTTGATTTTACTTGGGATTGGACAAGTGCATCTATTAATTGTGTACTATATTTCTTCTATTGTTCTTCTTCACCTCAAATTGCTTGGATCCATCGTGACATATTTTACGCCATGCAGATCGATCTAGGCAATGACTTTTCCAAGATATCTGGGTTACCTGTAGAAATGGCAGTGATTGCTTCAACTTATATTTATACCCAAGGAGAGGTCTTCTTCTGTCTTCTACTTGTTGGTCATACAGAGTAATTTTCGGAATGCTGTTATTTTCCATTCGAGCAACATTTCCTGCCCATCTGCACAGAATTTTCCTTAGCACACATTGACTAATGGAAATGTCATACGCCTGCAGTATCGAATCCCTCATACTTGGCCTCCTAATAAAATTATAAGCATAATAGTATCCATGCATAATAGAAGGTTGGCAACAGTGATATCACCTAGTCATTGTTAAGAGGTATTTTCTGTTGCTACTGGAACCAAACAGGGATGTGCTTTGGTCTTTGTACTTTTTCCATACTCTTTTCATTGATGCGCCAACAGGCTTTAGGGATTACCTTGAATGTATATATGTATATACGGATACACATTTAGATATAGGTATATAAATATAGATATAGATATACAGATACACACACACGCACAGGACACAACACGCACAAACACACACACACACACACACACACACACACACACACACACACACACACACACACACACACACATAATAACAGCATGGAAGATGTTTTTTCAGCCATTTAAGAACCCCACAAAAAACATCTGATGTTGATTCACATCAGCATTTTGATTGAATTCGTGTCAAAATATTTTCGTTGCTTTCAAACAGTGACAAAACTCCGTGCTGTATCTCGAGATCCAGCACGAAGTTTTCTCAGTGAACAGGTCGCGGTTTCAAAGCGAAGAAAACATTTTGACACAAATTAAATTTTAAAGTTGAAGTGAATTTAATGGTTTGCATTTTGTGTTCATAAATGACTTACACACAACTTACACGCTGCAATTACTTTTGATTCAGCACACGAGATCTCAGATCGAGTCACTTTCTATGGAGGTACGTTTCTGTACGTGACTGTGGTCGATGAAAAAGATGGTAGTAATACCAATGATTTTCGAAGCCCTGGGAACAGTGAGCAAAAATCTTGAGAAGTACGTGGAACAAATAGGGGCTGCAATAAGGGTGGAGTACTTGCATCATGTCCTGTTTCCAGTCTACTATCCTACTCAGATTGTGTCTGAGCGTCTTCACTTTACCTTCTAATCTCTTTTTCTACTATCACTCCTGCAGAGGTCAATAAGTTAGTGTCACTTATATTTCTAGTTTGAAATGTACTGATAACAGAACTGTCTATCAACACCTTTTAATGCTGGCACTCATTCTCTATCTTAACTCATTACATCCTTCACCTCGTATATAATCTTCTAGTCTTGCTCACTTAAGTTGATGGTGCAAGTTGTCCCTTCCTGATTGATAGTGCTGCTATTTTAATTTTAGGCTATTCCTTTACTCGAACTATGCCTGTTATGCACCTAGCTTCATCCTGATTTGTGTTATTCGACTGTTCTATTTATTGTTCTTCCTTTTCAATTGTCTTGCGAAAACTTCTCCCTTCATTTTATTCACTTAAGTCTCGTCATAGTATTAAACTGATCCACTAGTTTCTGCTCAGTTACATCAACTGTGACTTTCTTTAAGTAAAGGCTTTTTATGAAAAGTAACGATAGATATATACAATTTGATGAACTGAGGTAGGAATAAAGGTAATAAAAGTCATCATTGTGAGTTGTTAAAGAGATTCAAAAGCATACCGGTTTCGTAAAGTTACTAATCATTGCTTGAATGCACACCGAATACATACATATAAATATATATA
>NC_068982.1:24302814-24303961 GCF_001194135.2 Octopus bimaculoides
GTTTTATATTTCTAAAATTTCTTACAGACAAAAAAGAAAAAACAGTATTTCCTCTTTCCTCCCTATCGATTTATATTACTTTTACAGTATTTGCTTCCTAAAAACTTTTTGTCTCCCGCGGAATATACATTATAGTATTTTTTTTTATAGGAGGCCCCCTACTTTGTTTTATTCGTGATAAATATATTTCCGTGACATATTTTAATTAGGTTATCCTGTTTTTGTTTTACACTTTTTCGTGTCTACTCTTGCTAATTCGACTCTTGTCAGGTTAAAATATCATACCTACAACTTCATGTGGAATCTCCAGCATTCGTCCCTAATCTAGCAAGCCTAGTACTGTTTTAAGCATTAATAAAATGTTATAAAGTAGTAGAGAGAATTTCTGCCAATGTCTAACAAACACAGTTTATGTTCACCTTTGACTTAGATAATAGAGCTTTCAGCGTAAAAAATATACGCATAGGCATCATTAGTTTCAGAGTTTAAAAAAACTTAGTAACTTTTGAAACAGAATATTGAGACGTTTGAATACGAGATTAATACACTTGAAAAAAACAATTTTTTTAATATTATATACCTTACACAAATAGGTTGAAATATAAATCTTATAAGCATACATGACAATCCCCTTTACGTTTGTTTATAGTTGTAGAGATCTTGCGACTAGTTTATTCGTAGTAAGCTGAAATATTTACATAAATAGTGATAAACAAACCCATCGTTTTTCTCTCCATAAAAGGAAACTATATAAGTTGGCGGAATTTACAAAGGTCTATATACATAGCTCTGGTTACATAACTTTACATATATATAGAAATATATATCTACATATGACTATCATCCATCTTTCTTTCCCTCACCTCACTATTTTTCTTTTCCTATACTGTCGCTCAAAATAACGGATGTTTTTTTTTTTGTCTCAATTCTGTTTACTCTTTTCAAAAAGCATATTTCTCACGGCGTTCACTATTTTCCCCTCGTTCTGGGCTAACGAACCTCTATGCTTGTTTTCGTTCGGTTTCCTTGTATGTCTCTACTGTCATGTATGTTTTCCCAAATTTGCTCCTCCATAAATCGTAAATTTTATTTTAGAATTTATGGGGCCAACTGACTTTGAAGACTCATATTGTCGTTGAATGCATTT
>NC_068982.1:24306489-24309871 GCF_001194135.2 Octopus bimaculoides
ATAAAGATAACTCGAATGTGGAGTCTAAAAACAGAAACAATTCCTATCATTGTAGGTGCCTTAGGTATCATAAAAACATATTCAGACAAATACATAACAAAAACACCAGGACTTACAAATATATATAACATACAGAAAATTGCACTACTGGGTACTGCACACATTCTACGCAAAACACTTTCAATACAGTAAACATAAGAACACCACGGCAAACCACAGCACATACCCAAGGCGCACAGAGCTGCGCTCGGTAGTGAAGTGAAAGCACGTTATAAAAATAAAACTACTGAATAATAATAATAATAATATTAATAATGATAATAATAATAATAATAATAATAATAATAATGAAATATACAGTGTGTCAGCAATTATCAGGGGTTAGATGACAGCGTAAAGAAAGGCCTTCTCTTTCACTATGGACCTCGATAACGCCAGGCAGGCCGTAAATACGTGAATGTAGAGTTTATCACCGACAAAGCCAAGCCAAAGGGAACACTGGCTGTCTATACATTTCTGAATGTTTTTCGTTAGTCTTGGATTACTAATTTTACTGAGAAGTACTTGCTGTTCACTTCATACTTTCTTCTAGAACGTCATCGATTTCGTCCACTATTAATCGTGGGCAGATCTCCACACAGGACATCGTCCAGTACCAGTCAAATTGTTCCAAATATAGGAGGAAATTTCCACGACTCTTCATCCCACCTCTCCTAAACCTAAAGCCACATGTTCGAAGTATGCGTGCATAGGGTTTTTGTTACCAGTAACACTAAATATCAAGCCCTTTCTTTGAAGAACCCTAGATACTTGAAGAAATCTGGCTGTCTACCCCAACGTCGGAGCGGATACATTTCCTATTCTGTAGGTATAGCCCACGCTGTCGACATATCGACATTTTTACGTGTAATAATGAGATGTAGTTGAAGGTTTATTTGCAGACTTTGGTGATGTATTTTCTGCTACTGAAATAGTGAGTTCTGTTGATATTTTCATTGCGGTTGCTGCTGTTGTTTTTTCTATTGCAGTCTTAGTTGTTGTCGTGTTGATATTGTGTCTATTGTTCATATCACGCCTATGGTTCTTGTGACTTCTGCTCGCTGCGATCCTTGCTAGAACGTTCGCATTTTGTTAGTCTTCGGTTTTCTGTTGCCTGCTGGAAGCATTCAAGCAGTTGGCAGCGGCACATTCATGACATTTAGTTCTACTATGACGTAGAATTATGCATCATTTCGCAGCTTAATTAGATCAGGAGTCTTCCCCATGAATTTCAGTTTTACTGACAATAAGGTATTAAATATTATTCTAGAAATTTAACCCTATTCTTCGTGTATTGATCAATTGCATATTTCACACCCTTTTCAATGTCACTTACTCGCCCTCAATTCAGCTATTAAATTTTCGAAAAATAACATTCTATATTTTCAAATGTGCAAAAAGAAAACAAATCTTAACATGTCTACCATCTTCCTGAATAGATTAACAAATATTTAGATATTAAATATGAACAGAGAATATGGACCTAGATATATGAATAGAAACTTTGGGCGGATAATCTTGTGTTACTAGTTGAAGAAACTAATAATAGTAATGATTCTAGATTGAAACAATAGACGAAGGAGCTGCCATTAAGCTTCTGTCTCTGTATCTCCTACCGCATTCATTCAAGCATCTGGAGTATTCCTGGGAACGCATCTGGAACATTATTTCGTATACCCATTTAGATTATGTTAATGCTAATATAAATCATCGTTGCCGTCAGCATCATCGTCATCTCTATCGACAACCAAGTCATCATCATCATCATCATCATCATGATATTCGTCATCTTAACATTACACTTCATTCCTCATTGCATGTAACCTGGTAATTAAGCACTCCTAAAATTTAGGTAATATTTCGTGTCATTGTAGTAAGATAACGATAGTTTTACATGTAGGTTGTGATTTTGAATGTTTGTTCTATTTGTGTGAAACTTAGTTTTCATTTAGAAATTAGATACATCTTATGTTATTGTAATTTGTAATTTGTGCTGTTTGAATGGAAAATATTTAAGGAAGACTGAGAACGATGTGTCAAGTAGATGCAGCTACCGTTTGCTTCATATCTTAAGACCTGTGCCACCTGTTAAAGTTATTCCTTTATTGTTAATCGTATGTTTCATCATCCGCTCTGCCTCAAGTATGATCAGTGTGTATTTACAATAATTTATCGTTGTACATTCTGGGATGAAAATAGTTAATATTGTCTATTCAATCACATGAAACTTCCGCTTCAATCGTTCATAATATCGTATTAATGGGAAAATTTATTATTGCCTTCATTCTCAAATACTTCCTCATGTCTTCTCTGCTACCTGCGCCTCCTTTCCCATCCTTGTTATCATTATCAGCCTTAAGAGAAGAAGCGACGCCTGCAGTTAACAGCAATAGCAAAAACACGACTTTATCTCTACCTCCAACACATCATTCTACTTATAGATATAACCATCTCTATCATTTCTATTAATTTTCTATATTTTAAATAACAGAAAATTACATGAAACTAGTTGCATCGAAATTGCTTATATTTGTTCTAGTTGATAATATGATGAATTATGAAAATAGTATTTCTAGCCGAAAAGTTACATTGTACATTTTAAGCATTTCAATTTCCGTTTCCTAAATAACTGTTAGGGAATTTTACGTATCATACGAATTCCACAAAATTGCACTTCAAATTGTTTTTTATTACCGTGTAAACAAGAGCAGTGGGTAGAGACCAGTTAAACTTTAGCACGCTACAGAAAAATATTATTGAAACATTAAACATTTAATTCACAAAAGTATTGAATCAGAGAGAATATCTCTCATAAGCTTTCTTTATAAACGAGCTACTTTCTCCACGTTAGTAACATATATTTGTATACATAAGTAAAATTTATTTCTGCTATATATGCATGTTTCCATTTTTGAGAGAAAAACTGACAACCAAATAAAATATTAACTTTGGAAGGAAATAAACACAACATTAACCATAATTTTAAGATTTTCTGTGTTAGTTTAAAGGCTGATGTAGAATGTAACGAATTCCATAGAGAAATATCATATATCAATAGGTAAATATACATGTAATTTGAGGTTAACGCAAATATTAATTTCATCCATCCATTTTCAAAAGCCAACTCCAATGAAACAATTTTAAAATATATCAACATTCAGGGAATAAGTTTCAATATCATAGTTTTAATATCAGTATGTATGTGTGTAACTATTTAGGCTGATGGCCCGTGTGTGCACATGTAAATATGTATGTATGCAATGTGTGTATACACACACATATATATATATATATATGTGTGTTTATAGGTGTGTGTATATATATATATTTATATATATATATA
>NC_068982.1:24310236-24312130 GCF_001194135.2 Octopus bimaculoides
CTAAAATATATTATTGCACATTATCTCTTCAATATCAATACTTATGTGAGAAGGAAGGGATCAATGAATCGCATTTCGCATGCATTCGCAGATATAAAAGCCACGTTTGTTTATAAATAAACAAACATACATTTTTTTTTTTTCAGTTTAATGTATGAACGTAAATAGAAAATGACATTTCGTTTGTAATTATTGATCTTTTAAAGAATTTTGGTCCCAATTTCTGCATGAAACTGAAATAACTTATATTTTTTATATAATATTTGAAAGGGATGTTGCGGTGCGTGTTTCTTGCCTTTTCCTTTTGGATATTTTTTTAAAAATAAAAAATACAACATGCATTCAGAGGAGGCTAACGTATAAACGAAGATACGATCATGTGAATTGAATAATTTAATTTATAATATCCTATTCAATTCTATGTATATATCGATGAAGAAATAAAAGCAGACAAGTGAAACATACACATTTTAAAAAATTGCATCGCTAAATTTGAAATAAACCTATACCCGATATTGCTAGAGAAATGTGATACAATGTATACACTTAATACGCGATACATCTATTTATTTATGATACATCGTTCAGAGATTTTCTATATTTCTAAGTAAAATTTGGCCTTTGTAGTACATAAATAACTACACAAAACAAAGACACATACATGAATAGATAACATAACACTCCCACACACATACTTTCATACATAGAGCATATATACACATAAATGAGTACGTACAGGCAAACACGAATATATATATATAGTGTTTGTAAGAGAAATAGTAAGAAACATAGATTGATAAATGCTGAGAACACTATGATCAAGAGAAAACTATAGTAAGTCTCGAGTTATATTTAATTTGAGTATTGTAAAGATCTATTTGCTGGGTAATATTTGTCCATGTTATCGATTTTAACGATGAATAAGCCCATATTTTGAGCAAAAATATTCGTGGGAGTCTGTCATGCATCTCATGCATCCGCTTGCAAGACAGTAATGTGAATTTTGGGGAAATCTAACACAAATTATAACAGATTGAATAACACAAAGTACAGAGGAGAATGATACATTTATCATTTCGTTCTGTAGTGTAAGTTCGTATTTTGTGAGATTTAACCATTTAAAAAAAAAAATTACGAAATATTTATTAGGTGGTTGTACTTTTTGTAGATTTTGACTGGGTCTCAGAATCAATTAAATTGCGCATGCATGACACAACACAGGCAAACAACAATACTTGCGAATACCGTGTACGGTTATATCACTAAACGCACACGTATTTGATAAAAAAAAATTACCATTTATCATATTTTTTTAATTCTGTTGTGATATGAGTGGACTTCGTTTACTCTTAATAAGCCACTTGTCTTTAAATATTCTTGAATAACATTTTTTCCCAGCCCGTCTCTATTTCACCATCTTACATGCATTTCTTCAACTTTCAGAAAGTTTCAATGCCCGAATGATCAAGTGGACCATGCACCTTGCATTTAAGCATTAAAGTATCCCATAATAGCGTGAAACTAGGTTTTCTTTTATCATGTGTTTGCGACTGAACATTATATCATATAAAGAAAGTGTCTGTCTTTATATCTTCTGTGTGTGTTTATGTATGTATGTATGTATGTATGTGTGTATGTATGTATGTATGTATGTATGTATGTATGCATGTATGTATGAATGTATGTAAGTATGTATGTATGTACGTATACTCTTTTACTCTTTTACTTGTTTCAGTCATTTGACTGCGGCCATGCTGGAGCACCGCCTTTAGTCGAGCAAATCGATCTCAGGACTTATTCTTTGGATGCCTAGTACTTATTCTATCAGTGTCTTTTGCCGAACCGCTAAGTTACGGGGACCTAAACACGCCACCATCGGTTGTCAAGCGATGTT
>NC_068982.1:24313527-24316027 GCF_001194135.2 Octopus bimaculoides
ATATATATATATATATATATAAATATATACCCCACATACACACCCGCAAACACACAATCACAAAAAATACATATATAATTGAAAATGTGTGCGCGTAAGTGTTGGTTATTCAGTTGTTACTGTGATTTTCTTTATGTGGGTATATAAACAACTGTGTATTAAATATATATCAAGAAATATATTCAGCTGAATGTTATTTATATTACTTTAATTATAAATCTGTTAATCAACGTGAGTACATTACATTACAATCTGTGTCAATACATAAGCGCAATAAAATGGAAGGATTTTTGGTTGCTGTACACAAATAAACGTACATTTGCTTCTTCCTTCGCTTCCATTCACATCTCCGTATGAAATTTCTTACGATACAGTGTAAGATATATGCCATGCAAAACGGAATAGACTCACGCACATACAAAAGTAATTTCATCATATTATAAACTGCCCTTCTCAACTCATGAAAGGCAGCTCCAAAGGCACAGATGTAGACCTAACGGCAGAGAGCAATTGTGCTGTCACACACCTCCTCACTATAACTATATAGATGTAAAGATTACACGTTCTCTGACTGTATGTTTAAATCATGACGTCTATTTTTCGAAAGCCCTATATACAGATTAAGACTTCAGTGAACCGTAAAGTCATCTTGTGCAATCGGTCGCACTCACTCGGGGATGTTTTCTAGCGCATTGCGCGCAATCATGATCTATGAGCATACATAAATACTGTCAGAAGTGTGAGAATGCAATATGACAATAATGTGATCCTGCAGTCCATGAAACATATCACTGTATGTCGAAGTTTACATGAATCTCCTTATCTTGACGAGCAAAATGTATTTCGGTAAAGGTTTCCATGTTTCATTTCTTCATTCGGCCAAAACACATTTTCATATATCTACACGTATATGCATATATGCACACAGACACAACCACAGACACAGACATACCCTCACACATATATACACACATATGTATGTGGTGATAGAGATAAACACGATACATTCATACATATATATATATATATGTGTGTGTGTGTGTGTGTGTGTGTGTGTGTGTGTGTGTGTGTGTGTGTATGTGTACTTGTTCATGTCTTTTGACATTGTATCATAATATCATTAAATGCTTTCTGTTATGATTTTTCTTATATCTTGTATTAATTCATCATCTGTTAGTTAGAATTGTCTTGTAATTTTATTAAACACAGCATGAGTATAAAAAGATATAGAAAAAAGTAGTTTCCATAATAAAATAACAACATACTGCGCGTTATATATTATAAGTATCAGTAAATGATGCTCAATTTATTCATATTTCGAGGTGTATTATTTACAAGCACGCGCATGTACACAATCATACAGAAAATTAAAGAACGGACATAGACACACTTCGTAAGACAATTCAGGTATGTCGCTACCTAAATCTAATCGGCTTCTATATCCATATATTATTATTTCTCTCTTTTCAATGGCTCAGAAATATTGTAGAGCAGGACAGAAAAATATTTCGCAGACAACGAAAATTGCATGTTTGTCCCCTGATAAACAGTTAGCAAACTGTAGAATCAAATTTTGCATATATATTTTTCTCACGCACAGTTAGATAAATCACGCTGTAAAAAAGTAAAATTTAGTGTGCATTATATACCATCAATTACAAAGAAAGCAGTGAAACAAAACAGTAACAACGCCGATGGTATGAACTAGTAGTAACATATCAAAGGTGTATGTTAGTAATCAGTAGGTCACGACTTTTTACAAAGAGAAACAAGATGAAAGAGTATTTGTAACGATATAAGTATTTGTAAGACACATCGGCAACTCTCCAAAATTGACGAAAGATTCAAAGTAAACTACTTTCATTAAGTATCCAATGAAATGTTACAGCACACAGAACACAGACTTTACACGAACTAATGTTCAAAGGTACTTGGCTGATTATTTATATTTAAGAAAATTACTTCTAGAGCTGTATACGTTTATATGTGTATAAGTCTTTTCTTACCCATGCCGTATCCTAATTTATCATCGATAAAGTTTGACCCATTTTCATATTTTCTAAACATATAGTTATCATTATAATCAAAATAATTCAGCAAAGAATAAATTTGGCATTTATCATTATAATCAAGAATAAAATCTGTATACGATTTTATTTAATAGCTAGCATGTAAAAAACATTTAGGTAAAAATTAATACAAAGTTTTTAATTTTATAAATATAATTATAAAATTATAATAAGGGTAACTACTGAGTAATGCTACATGATACAAGAAGACGCCAAATGGCTCAAAACTACGGGATGAAAACGAGGGAATGAAGAAAATAGATTTTTTTAAGTTTAGCTATTGATGGATTTCTGGTTTAAGTATGTAATACCAATTTATCATCCTCAGTATGACATAAACGAAAGTATATAATTATAAATACCTATACATACCATACGACAAGACTGTATCCACAGTGCAAATGCAAATGTTCCACTTATATACAAGATAA
>NC_068982.1:24318595-24320952 GCF_001194135.2 Octopus bimaculoides
ATATATATATATATATAAAGAACATTAGTATTCATAAGAAATAATAATATTAGTAGCCGCAAACATAAAAACCGTAGAAGCAAATTAATAAATCTATATATTTACGGTACGACGAAGCACCAGCTTTGCCTAAAGTAGGAATTATCATTAAATGTTTACAGGTATGGGGGAAAATAAACTAAGTGAATAAGAATTGTATCTTACCTCTGCAAAATTTCAAAAGGAATTACACTTAACGTGGTATCATGATATACATATACAAACTGTAATATATTTATTTGCGTGTTTGCAAGTTTGTGATTGTGAGCGTGTGCGCGCGAGGATATATGTTGATTTTTTTTTTTTTTTAGTGTGTGCAATCTCAGATAGACATTTAATTCCGTTTTCACTATATATACCATGTATTCAATGCTGTTCACATCGTAAAATAACCCCCAAACCCGCAAGCTGCAATTGTGAGGCAATGTGAACGTACATTTGCTTTCTAATCTGCACCATTAGAAAAATCGGGCATACATTACATTTCTTAGTTTATGACTGTTTTAGCTGGGGGTACATGACCATGTTCAGTCATTCTTCCACACTGAATTCTCACCATGTCCTCAGATGCATCAGATGCAGAATCACACAGCCACAAATATACGTATATACACATTTTCGAAATATATAAAATGGAATCTCAATTTGATAGTGCAAGGCCTGGACTGTATACAGAGTGAGGCAGCACTTTCAGCTTTCTGATTTCCTCACGTTTGCGTTTGGACACATTCGGGTATTGTCATTCTGTAGCAGTGCACGTCTTCAATGGATTAATGTCCGGTAGCTGGCTTTCAAAGCACTATATGTGCGCAGCAATTGTTAAGCATGAACGTTAGTGTTCACAGCATAAACATCCAAGTGAATCTCAAAGAGAAATCATCTTCGAAATTCCACTAAACACACGACATGACCTTCTGTTCAGACACCCCATGCTTGACAACAGGTTCTGAAGTCTGACTGGAACGAAGTCTCTGATTTCTCTTGTTAGTATTGCGAAAACAGAACCATTTTTCATCCCCAGTTACAATTATCAGCCTTAAAAGGGTATCTCGAGGATTTACCAGCAGTAGTTTTCGAATGTTCATAAGTCGCTGAATTTAGTTATTGGTCATTCGTAAAGAGCATTCTCGGCAGGGTCTGTTTACAAGGCCAAATTTATGGCAGAGTCGAATGACCGACCAAATACTACTGACAGCGAACGAGTGCTTGTGCCTGATGTTTCAGCATTTCAAGTAAATCCTCATCTTTCCCAATAGAAGGTCCGCCTTGATATGTGATCGAGACTGGTGTCTCCTTCCTTGGAACACCTGAAACAGTTTTGCGCTACAGTTATTCCCAGGACTTCTACATCATTAATTTCGTTTGTGCAGCTCTTGCGTTCAGTCCATTTTCACACGGAAAGCGTAAAATGGCTATAATTGCATTGTTTGTTTTTTTTTACCGCTGATTTGAAAGTGAATTCTATTAATAGTTATATGTTATATATGAAAATAAAGAATAAACAATTCAGCAACAATCAGAATGCAAGTTTTATCAAACGAATGGAATAACATGGAGATACAACTTACCAAATTCATAAGTAAAAACCAGACTAAACTCTTGACTCAATCTGGTATGTAACAATACAAAAGTAAATTCGATCGCATATGTATGTTTAGCAAAGGCATGCCTTCAAATCACACGATAATTGTTACTTCGTTTTAATTGCCTATGTCGATTATCTTATAATTATTGAAGGTGTCTACATAATTAATAAAACGTTTACCAGGAAAAGATGTTTAAAAAATGGTATATATTTTAAGGATACTTTTCGAGTTGAAACTAATAAAGGAAGAATTAAAAAAACTATTTTCAATTAATATCTAATTACAATGATTGAATATCCATTGATATTTTATTTTGCGCTCACAAATTTAAGCAATATTAAAAGATATAAAGAATCATATGCATCAGAATCAATTCATTACTATGATCTATTCTTTAGTTTGTGATAAATTGTAACATTACACTTACATTAATAAAGGAAATTGCTATTCATTTCAGGACATTTTTCTATCATACATATAGAATGTCAGGTTAAAAGCGCTGTTATTCTAATTCTTTTAACGATTTATATTATCTGTTACATCTGGCAATCATATGCCCTATAAACCCAGGGAGACTACTTTGAATGTCATAATTTGTCATTGTACTACTCTCATGTCATGACTTTTCAATTTTGAAATTAAATATATCATGTATATGTATTCGTTTTTGCACATCTCTTTATCACCCGTGTCTTTGCGTATGTATGTATGTATGTATGTATGTATGTATGT
>NC_068982.1:24320962-24322176 GCF_001194135.2 Octopus bimaculoides
ATATATATATACGCACACACACACATGTATATACATTTTAAAATTACATTTTGGACACTTAATGATAGTGTGAATCTAAATTCTTTTTGCGTAACCCAGTTAATGTGATATTCACCATATAGGTGCATAGATTTGTGTTTAAATGAATGTCTACATTTCTTTATCGTTTTCAGTTTTAAACTAGACTTCTATATTTATATTTTTAAATAAATTATTACGTGGCTGCTACACTTGGGAATGACGCTCCAGATTTATGACCCGTGCAATTGTGGGCAGCTGAATTTGGAGGGGAGGTAGAGTGTTGAACATGACCCAAGGTTTTGAGCTACTGCAGCTGCCACCACCTAAGCATATAATGTTCTTGTTCACCACAGGATGTTGGATGGTAGGTGATTGAATATAAATCAAATAACGAATGCCGTTCCATGGCAGATCTGAGAATATTCTGCACACTGAAGTCGATATGCCGAACGTTTCTGGCCGGAATTCCACGTCTTCGGACACATTATCAAAAGCGCACTGGGCTGTGTTTATTGGCTATTTTGAAAAGGGCCAAACCTTCAATGCAGTGTACTATGCCAAGTGGCTGTGGTAGTTACGAAAGTCTATCAAATACAAACGCTCAAAAAAGGAGTCTTCTCTTGTCAGGGCAATGCTCCAACACACAAGTCCTTGTTCTCAATAACTGTTGTGGGTGACTGTCTTTGAGCTCCCAATTCCCTTGATTTTGCCCATCTGACTATCATCTGCTCCTTAACATCAGTAAAAAAACCCACACACCTGGGATCCGGTGTCACACTAATGGTCACACCGTATCTGCTGTTGATGACTTTTGTGTCCAAGAGAATGAAAGCTTCTTCAACAACGGGATCTAAAAACTGCAACACCGATGGTAAACCCAAAAGGTGGAGATCAAAAATGGGACATTCGGTTACGTTCTATGAGAGTGTCTTCCTTATTCTACGAATCTTCCTACCGAGATCCAGCTGGCCGCCTACACATTTTTTTCTGCAAAATAGGGGTAGCTTATCCTGTTCAGGCTATACTATTAGCATTATCCTGCGTTTGAGAATTTAAAATCACTTGTTTAACTTTCTAAGACATCTCAAAGCTTCTAAAAGCAAACATCGTTTGTTTGTTTACGTTCATCGTAATTTGAATTTAACACAGGCATACACACACACACACACACACACACTCACACACACACACAC
>NC_068982.1:24322401-24331305 GCF_001194135.2 Octopus bimaculoides
TGCATATATATATATATCCATTATATCTATATCTATCTATCTATATATATATATACCCACTTCGTCCCCTCTTCCTCTATGTTTCGTTCTGACTCACTGTGTAGCAGTGTATGGTTTAAACGTTTACTCATTCTCACCAACTGCAGTATATGCATTCATCTTGCACATCTTCTTCTATCATTGACTCTGTTTCGTTTTCTCTCTCCGCTCTTTCTGTCTATCTGTCTCTCTTTCTCTCTCGTATGTTCTTTAAGTGATGTGAAGCATTATTTTATCATTTATTATTATATAGAGATGATTTTATCTTCCATGTGTAATTTCATGACATTGAATGAAATCATGAAACGTTCTATGGTTCCCTGTTTCATGTTTTCATGTTACGTGTTTTAACTTTTAATATTTCCGCGTCGTGCTTTTTTCTTTCTCTCACGGGGTTTTATATGCGATGAACATTGTAATTTCAAATTAGCTTCCACACTATCATATTTTTTCTGATTATTTTCCGAATTATCATAAAGTATTTTGTAACATTAAATAATGATGCATTCTATTGAGACTAGATAATATCCTATAAAATATATTACACTGAAATTTGACTATACACTGAGATGCCTGTGTACTGGTTTAATATATAGAAATTATTTTTGCAGGTGAGAGAATTGGCCGTTCAAGTTAGATGTATTATGTCTAAAAGAAACTGAATTAAATACATGTTAACACATTTTTAACCCCGCATGGCTGTCGCAGTAACATGAGGCTCTGCTAGGTTTTATATGTTTCTCTCCAAATAATTGCAGATATAAAGTTTTAAAGAAAATCTCTCGAGTCTTCAAATAAGAGTTAATACCATGTTTGAATCAAATAATTATTCAGTTGCATTCAACGCCAGGGGAAATATGCACTTCTATATTAGTGGATTCAGTTAATATCAACGTGGCAAATATAATTTGCCTCCTAGCAACACTCAATCCAAGATTTATAGAGATATCCTTTTCGAGAATTTTAACCTAACAAAGCCTTCGATCTCTCGCCTATTGGACAGGTTTTTCTGTTACGTCCACCATAAAATATTTTGTATATACCGACAAGCGATCTCATCGAAGTTGGAATGAGCATGGCTATAATGTGAGATTCACAGAAATAAAACATGATCAAAACCTAAGGAAAGATATACGCAGTCACCTGACTTTCTGAATATAGAAGTGAAATTTATTTCAATCGCTGCGTTCTTGATTTTTCCATCAAGGATAACTAGAGATTGAATAATTGAAAATACGTAATTTGTACGTCACCGACATACTGTAAAACAAGTAAATATTTTCAAATAAAGTACGATAAAACAATCCATCTATCTTATGTCTATTTATATTCTCTATACCTCATTTATTCGTTGATATATATTTGGCAAAGGTTTGTGGCTTAGCAGTTAAGGTATTTGACGCACGATGAAAGGTGGTAAGGTTTACGCTAGAGGGCGACTTAGGTCCTTGAGCAAGGCACCTGATTTCACAGAGCTCCAATCCATTCAGCTGATGCAAATGAGTAGTAATTGCATTTTCAAAGGTGCCAGAACTGTTATAAGAAACGCAGAAATCTCATTTGTGCATGGACTGATTATAAGAAGGACTTTGACACATACCACATCGATTGATCTTGATTGAAATCACTGGATATCTTCAAAAATCCTCTTGTAATTTAAATGGTCCTGAAACACATGTAAGTGTGGAATACGAATCTCCAAATATACCACTCTAATGGAGTACTGAATACAAAAATTATTAATAGCAACTGTGGCATTTTCCAAGGTAACTCACTTTCACCTCTAATTTTTTCCATAGCCCTAATACACCTTACAAGTGAACTTAATAGGATAGGGCATGGGTATAAAAAGGACAAGAAAATAAACCATGTATTTTACATAAATAACTTGAAAGTCTATGGCAAATACGATAATTAGCTTGGAGGTCTATTACGAACAATAAAAGCATTTCGAATGACATTGAGATGGAATTGGGTCTTCATAAATTTGATTGAAGACTTCACATTCAGTGGTGTTAGATGTTGACACAGTTATAAAAGAAGTTGAATACTCACAAATACCACGGAATAAATGAGGTCTCTAACATACAGCATACAAGCATGAAAAAGATCATCCGGAAGGAATGAACTATCTGTTGTGTTTGTTTTGAAGGCTTGCTAATATATACAGTGAGTTTCTTTGCCTTATGTGTTGGGAAGACGCTCGGCAAGAAATGGAAACGAATTTGAAAGAAGATATTAATGATGATGATGATAATAATAATAATAACAATAATAGTAGTAGTAGTAGTAGTAGTAGTAGTAGTAGAACTAGTAGTAGTAATAGTAATCCTCTCAACCATAGGCAAAATACCTGAAATTTGTTGAGAGAAGGATAGTCGATTACACCGACCGTAGTACATGATAGGTACTTAATTAATTGACCCAGAAAGGATGAAAGGCAAACTCGATCTTCGTGAAATTTGAACTTGGAATGTAGCGACAGAAGAATTACAGCTAAGTAGCTCCTCCAGCATGCTAACGATTCTGCCAGCTCACCGAATAATAATAATAATAATAATAATAATAATAATAATAATAATAATAATAATAATAATAATAATAATAATAATAATAATAATAATAATAATAATAAGAAGAAGAAGAAGAAGAAGAAGAAGAAGAAGAAGAAGAAGAAGAAGAAGAAGAAGAAGAAGAACAACAACAACAACAACAAAGATGAAAAAGAAGTAAAAATAATAGATGTTGCAATACCAGGCGATTCGAGCCTGAAAAGTAAGGAAACAGAAAAGATTGAGAAATAACAGCCACAGAGGTATGAGATAGGAAAGTTATGAGGCATGAGGAAAGTAATGGTGATACCGGTGGTTATCGGCCAATCATCTGCCTATCTACCAAATATAAAATTTTAACATACATCCTCGTGGATAAACCATACAAATTTATCGAACAACACCATATTCCCCACTGAACATAAAGGGTGCTGACGAGACTCATATGCATACAAAGATCAACTTCAAATCAATCGCATAATCCCTAAGAACTGTTATAAAAACCGCAGAAATCTCATTTGTGCATGGATTGATTATAAGAAGGCCTTTGACAGCATACCGCATCGATTGATCTTGAAATCACTTCAAAAGTATCTTCAAAAATTCTCGTTTGATTTCAAGGTTCCAGAAGCACATGTCCGTGTGGAAGCATTAGCAGAAATTTCCAAGGGTCTTTGAAAACATATTAATAATATTGGAGCTGCTGTCAGACTCGAGGTGATCCAAAAGACAGCATTGTTATGTACAGCTCACATTCTAAGGAGAGTATTGTTTCTTTGAGCGACAGGAGAAGGCTCTACTTGAAACCTTTGGTGATTTGTTGTTGCCTGCTTTCAAGTAAAGAATAACCGGTAATTAAGACCTATCTGAGAGTCTTTCAGAATAATAATATTGATAAAAGAAGTAACACTCGTAAAAGAAGAAGAAGAAGAAAAACTGCAGCAACAGCAACAACAACAACAACAAGGACGAATTGGAAGAGGAGGAACACAATGAGAGGAATAACAATCATATAATTCGTTCATTTTCCACAATCGCTCTCCCAGTTTCATCCAATAAACATTAAAGTCATGTGTACCATAATACAATCCTGTGCAAATTCGAGGGAGTGGATTAACAGACGAATTGATATTTGAAATGATACAAGAATAAGCAGAGGAAAATAAAATGCTATATGAAAATGAATTTAAGTTTCCCTTCACACATATGGGAACATTCTTTTTCTCTCAGAGCGTTCAAAGATTCACTCGACCTCCTAACATTGTAGAATTCGTGGGGTTCTACGAAATCCCCATTCAGCATATTTACATTGGATTAATTGAGGAAGAGAATCACATCTTCCGAGTAGAAGTACTTACCCATTCGGAAATATTTACCTGTGTACGCTCACTGGTATGCTGGACTTCTATTCTTTTACTATCCATTAATGGGTTTGATACAGTTGATACAATAACTCGAGATGTTCCTTGATATTATTTCTGGTAACTGTAAGACTACTCCAGATCCGTAGTTCAAAATGTTCTTCCAGTTTCCTGATTTTTTTCTGAGAGGGCCATCTGACCTATCGATTTTGTCCTTTCTCGCATTCTTTCGTTTTCTCTTCCATTCTTCTAGAAGACGAATTTGTTCATCATCTTCACCAGTGGATTGGGTAGGAATGATAGGAGGGTAGATCTTAACTATATTCTACCTCTGTTACAGAACACTATGCTACCTACTCTGTCAGCTCCAGACCAACATACGGAACACTGAAAATATTTGCTACAATGACTGAGGACGGGTTGTATATGTTGGCCCACTTCAGAGTTGCAGATGATGGCATGATTTGTGATGCATCTACCTAGAGTCTACTTATTATGTTTTTACATGTTCCCAGTTCTGCTGTAGAGAAAGACGTCAATCAGAGTGTCTTACCACAAGTGAAAGAAACTGGTTTTCTGATATATATCCCGGTTTATAGTACTTTTGACGCTAAGACGATAATTATATATAGTTTCTGGATGGACTTGACGGTCTTAGTGCTCATAAGGAGATATACCCCCGTTCTCATAGTGTTTATTGATATTTGGCGCACATACGTACTGCTTAACGACAGCTACGACGATGCCTCTCTCGTAATGCCTCTGAATTACTTTGGATTTACACTGCCCCTTGTACAATAGCACATGCTTATGAGCGAGTGTTTCGAACATATTTCAGCAAATTGTTTACGGGCGTTATCTTCGGCGCTGAAAGTTTAGCACAAGATAGGGTAGACTTTTCGTTATTCCCTGTCGATAAAATCGCTCTTGATACCCAGTATTGCTTCTTTTAATTGATCGTTTGTTGTGATTGAAATTGTACTGAGTTCTAATATCAGACATGTTTATGTCAATTTCTGCTTCCCGTTCTCAATTGCATTTTTCAAGCAAAAAATTACATTTTTTTGTCAATGTAATGCTTCCATCAAGATTTGGAAGTTTCGTTTTTATAACCATGTGTCTTTGACAACCTTTAGTTGTTTTTGTGTATGTCATTCCACCTATAATTGTTTATTTCGGCCTTCGAAAAACACTGCTACATAATGTCAAAATGCATGTTTCTTCTGTCATGAATTACAAAATTTTCTGTATTTATGACGACAATTTATTTTATAGGACAATTAATAAATTTAAATTTGTCTAAATATATATTCTAGAAGCAACTCTACGACAAATGTCAACATCAAAAACACGAAACGCTTCCGACATCAGGAGTGTAAAGAACAAGAACAATATTCTATAATTTCTAATGAAATTCAATGTGTGTAGTCACAAGACATTCGGACCATTAAACACGCAGGAATCATGAAATTCCGTCGAAAGACACACGCTTCAGTAGCGACAATTATAATATGGTAGAATAAAGTCAGGAGTCGTAATTATGAAGAATACGTACCAAATATATGCGTACAACTATTCAGAGCGTCAAGTATATTGTTTGATGTATACAACACTCGCCACATGTTGTCAATATCTATTGACTAAAGAGGGATTACGTATCTTGACATTTAGCAGATTGGATTCTGCCTCAACAACATTAGACACAATAATAGAACAGATAGCTAAGTAAGTCGGCAACAGTAGAATCGTTGTGTATCAATCTTACTAATGCATTTAAAATTGTACTTGAAACGTCAAAGAGTACATACACTGAAGAATATTAAGCTTTTAGTTGTTTCGCACTTTTAGAATTACGTGAGATGAAGTTTCGGGCGTGGCATACCATTCATACCACTTTGGAGCACCACTGAGATCCATATATCTAAAATTGACTAAAGCAACATAATTTAACCTGATTTTCATGCCCGGCAATGCAGTCACTTATGGGAGTAAAATAATATATAATAAGTCAAATTTCACGTAGTGATATCACAAAAAAATATTTAACCTACTCACTGTAATATATAGCTGCTACCGTTGTAATATACCAACTTTATGATTAATGTCGTCAGTAGAAATAATTGTCGCAAGATACACTGACTTCTAACAGGCATAATGAAATCGTCCCAACAATACTTCATGCCAACATGACTGCAAAAGTCTGACGTTGGCAAACCATACTGAATGAATATGTCTCATGTTAATAGAAATATCTTCAGACAGGTTCACAAACAATGTCTTTTAGGAGCACGTGTTGTTCACTCCATGTCTATAATAAAAACAATGAAGGCAACACAGGTATTAAGATAGCATGAGCAGTGATTCCATGGTTACGAGTATATTTCACAGATTCAAAGCATAGGCTGACACTGATAAAACATTCTTCATATTCTTTGGATATCACAAATTGTTGAAATGAAGATTAGAGTTCATATCCAAAATTAAATGAAATAATACGTATTATAAGACTATAATACGATCTACTGCATAATGGTTCGTAATTATTGAAGTGAAACATTTTTTGAACTCTCTACAAATATTTCATAGATATTTACAGCAATCAGTTTTTAAACATTTTCTGTCAGCTGTTCTGCATTATCTTGAAGGTATGTCAGTTATTTTCTTCTTTTTTTTTATTTAATTAGAAGAAAATCTTCAATTTTTCTATGGAATTCTGTACAAGTTTTTGACATATATTTGTATATGTACCTAAGCACCTGACTTAATTTTCTATAAACAGTCTCTTATCCTTCTCTTTTCCAATCTCTCATACAAAGTGAAGGTGGTGCAAGTGTTACTCTGTGCACTTGAATGTGTCTAGGTATGTGTTTCTTTGTTGTTTTGTTTGTGTGTGTGTGTGTGTGTGTGTATGTGTGTGTGTGTGTGTGTGTGTGTGTGCGCGTATGAGTGCGTACGTGTGTGTGCGCTTGTGCATGCGTGTGAGTGCATGTGTGTGAGTGCGTGTGTATGAACGTGCATTTTGTTTTAGACTTGGTTGTTATTTATTTGAAGGTTTTTGTTTCCATTAGCATCTTCTTCCTATTTTAATTACTTTGACCTCATCATCTGCTACTTTTATTGCTGTCAACGACTTCCTCCTTGCTCTTTAATATTTCCTCATTTATCCGACATTCACACTTTTCCGTCTTTTTGTCAGTTACATAGATATTAACCACTTTCATTCTTGTCCAGTTTTATACACCTTCATAATAATTATGCGTTTCTTTATGATATCACAGTACATAACTCTGTCATAATAACTACAAACACGATATAGGATTTTTCCTGGTGTACTCCCGACACTGCTGGTTCATTGCCTTATTGGGTATCAATATTTGTGTATGTATCTTTCTTCACTCCAAAATCTTCATTGTGTTTCTGCTTCTGTTTGTGTTGCTTCTCATTCCATACTTACCTAAATTAAACTTAAATCCTTCATATTTTTAGATTTATGTCTAGAAAAACAGGAAAAGTATTAAATAATTTGAAAGTTAAACTGTTGTGTCGCACCCCCAGGTGAAGAAGTAGGATCTCCTAAGACATATAAATAGAGGTAGTCTGGACGTGTTAGGAGTGTTGATGTAGCAGTCGAGTAGCAGTTGTGTAGCGGTTGAGTAGAGATCATCCGAAGGTGCTAGATAGCAGTAGCTTGATACATAACGTAAACGATGCTAGAAATCCTATATTTGAGAATTATAAGTTTAAATTTTTCAGATATAACATCTGTGTGTTTTGGTTTTCTTTTTGAATAATAATTTGTCGTGTTACGCAGGCACATGAATACATACGTATATGTGTGAGTGTACTAATGCGTATGCATATTTGAAGAAATGTACAGTATAAAACGTAATTGTAGTCACAGAACTGAGGTTATTGAGATTGAAAATGAATAAGTGCACAGGTTACCTGCAATACTTTAGGCGGCAATCATATTAAAATTGTTGCTTAAGGCATGAAACCTACTGAGCGGTTTTCATTCATAACCGGCATACATGCAAGCCTACAATGCATATAAATGCTGTCTAGTATGTTCCATCAATGATCTGATAATAATATATATTAAATGCTTCAGATCTTTCATATGAAATCATTTCTAAATGGCATTGATCTCTTCGATAATATAAACAATAAATTATGTCATTGAGATTTCGTTGCTGAGCATGTTTCTATGTCACGACCACTCTTTAAGCAATAAATTTTCTGAGGAAAATATTTTTAGAGAATGCTGTTCTATATTCTTACTTTAATTTTAGTATCGACGGGGAATGCTGGAAAACCCATGGTATATTTCTTTCCCATAAATGTCAATGTGTTTGAATTCTAACGATAATGTATGCTGGCCATACATGTGTTCATTTGTTCATTTGAAATGCTTTTGTTTTCTTTCAACAACTGTTATAAGTTACATTTTCCTAAAATGTGCGATTTAAATATTTTACCCGATTTTCTTTCACATTTTCCTAAAATGTACTATTGAAACATTTGTACCCGATTTTCTCTCAAGCAATATTAAAAAAAAGTACTTAAATTCAGCAGATTACTCTCAAACTGATCGATGGTATCGATTTCAAAGCATGTTGTACTTAGAAATATCTGGACATAATCATGAGAGTCAAGCATAGGTATCAACGCATGCGTAATACTTGGCGAGTATTACGCATGCGTAATAAAGCTGCATAATACTTGGCGAGACGTTAAAAAATAAAAGCTAAATTTAAGTCTCTTTTACAGAAAATCTACTGAAAGTTCAATATTGTATATTAGATGATCTCACTACTCGTTATCTAAAAAACGTTAGACAGGAAATAACCTAAGGTAGTTGGGTTTATTTCAGATACACACACACACACACACACAAACACACACACACACACACACACACACACACATACATACATACATACACATATATA
>NC_068982.1:24331331-24335479 GCF_001194135.2 Octopus bimaculoides
ATATATATATATATATATATATATATATATATATATATATATATATGTGTGTGTGTGTGTGTGCGTGTGTGTGTATGTGTGTGTGTATGTATGTGTGTGTGTGTGTGTGTGTGTATATATATATACATATATATACATACATACATACATACATATAGATAAATCATATATAAAAGACATGATATAACAGTAAGCTTAAGGAATTTTAGTCTATTATTAAAATGTGGCCAAAAAAAAACAAAAAAAAATAACTGAGCTGTACCCCAGTATCACATCAGTTTCATGTCTGAAACTAGCAGCGTTAGTTAAACTATAATAAACGTAATTTTTTTCCGATTCTTTACAGCTAGAATATTATGTTCCCGATTGTCGCAACATGTTCAGTGGATATAAAAGACAAACGCTGCTAACATCAGCAATTCTTTTGCATCTTTTGTATAAGTGACTGATGATAATGAACTGAAAGTTATTCTATAAACTAAACTCTGGCGGCAGTGATATCTCATTGTATTGATCGAAAATGACTAATTTGCTTCTTCGCATCCACGAGTTTTAAATTTCTTTTAGTTGACGAAAAAGAGAACTTACGGTGAATTCATTTCCAGGCTGTTGGAAACAATCTAAATGTGTCAAACAAACAGGAACGACATAAATTCGAGGAATAATTAAAGCAATGTGTGATCATTTCTTGAAAAGGAGCCTCCTGAATGAGAATTCCGTCGAATATTGAGAATAAAAGAACGAAAGAAATCCAATAACCATATATATTAGAATAAATGTATTTGACATAGCCTCACAATCTCGCATAAGAACAGTAATCGTGATGAAGTAAATTAATGTAGCTATAATATCTAAAGTTGGCATAAGTCCACGCACTTGTAAGGAGAGGCGAAAATTGATTCAAAATCGAACCTTTTTCACATGTAGGACACAGCCTCAAAGTGAAAAACATAATTAACTAAATATTATGAGTCATTTCATTCGATACACCACAACTTTTCCTAACAACAAGGAATATACAACAATAGCATGAACAATAACAATGATACTATTGTAAAAGCAGTGAGTTTTCAGAACCGTTAGCATGTAGGACAAAATGCTTAGCGGCATTTCGGCCGTCTTAACGCTCTGCGTTCAAATGCTGACGATGTCCACTTTCCCTTTCGTCCTCTCAGGGGCGATAAAGTAAGTACCAGTTTAGCACTGAGATCGATGTTATCGACTTATTCTCTATCCCGAAATTGATGTCTATGTGATAAAATTTGAAATCCTTAATATTATTGTTATAATATCAATGATGATGACGATGATGACAATAACAATAATATAATTGATAATCCTTTCTGCAATAGGCACAAGACGTGAAAATTGGGGGAGTGGGATAATCCATTACGTCGACCCCAATGTTCATCTTGTACTTGTCTTATCGACCCCGAAAGGATAAAAGGCGAGGTTGACCCATTGGATATTAAACTCCAAACTTGAGGACATACAAAATACCGCTAAACACTTTTTGGTGTGTGCTAAATATTCTGCAAGTTCTCCACCTTCTAATTCTTTATACTCTAGGCTGAAGACCTGAAATTTGCGGGGAACAACAAGAAGAAAGACGTCGTTGGTGATGCTACTGATGATGATGATGAATTTTATTTGCCATCAGGGAAGCCGATGAGAAGAACAATAGAAAGACAAACATAGAATAAAATTATACACACACACACACACACACACACACTTACACACACACATACACACACACACATACACATACACACACACACACACACACGCACACAGATACACATATATACGAGAAGAGAGAGAATATGTTCATTGTACACTTCAGTTACAAAAGAGTAGGAAGAAGACGATTTCCTTGATAATATGTTAAACTGTCGTATGTCCAATTTTGCCAAATAAATTTTCTTTCAATATTTATTTTTACTTACAATAAAGTTCTTTTGGCTAAATTATTGCATCTCCAGCTACTTTATAAGCCAAGATATCAAAAATTGTCAATGTTAAGTACAATGATTTTGCTATGGAATGGTGAAACCATCTTTTCGTTTTCTGAAGAAGCAGCGTTTTAGACTTACGACACTTTTGCATAATAGTAACGATGTGATACTTCACATACAGTGGAACCTCTAGGTACACTCGCGGAACTCCACCATCCAAGTTCTCCGTGAACAACAGGGGCAAGTGTCTACTCTCATTCCACTTTTCCGACTCAAATGTCTACACCTAGAGCGATCCCAATGCCTCATGCCTTTTTCTCCACTTTCACAAAACTTTCAATGAACCCAATCGAAGACAGCACCTTATTCTCCGTCCTGGATTTCCCTTTTACCTGAAACTTGAAAAAAGTCGATCAGGGATCTACCAAAGAGAAATATCTCTATTTTCATGACTTTCGAACTTGTACACCTGATAAGCTTATTCCCTACATCTAAGAGACCAATGAAAACTGACTTATTTACCCAATTAAATGTAAACGGTGAAACAATCATGGATATGGTCTCGGCTGACATACGGATCCGTCCCACTCGTAACAGCATATATTCGACATAACCAAACAAGCCCACAGCGGCCGAAAACGGAACAAGTTTGTTCAGAATGGTGTCCTCGTCTGGCGCACACCTTTAACGGGCGTGCCTGACAAGTACATCCGTGCCCCTAGACTTTATCTCAAACCGATAGCACTCCTGCTTTGAATTGCAGCGATCCGGTCACTGAAAACAGGTCTGAAATCAGCCGCTTTCAGGATAGCCATAAAGCATCAATGGTGGATCCTCTCAAATGCGTTGGATAGAACTGAATTGATTACAGCCCCACCAAAGCTAGATTTAGTAAGATGCTTCTTTATGCGGTATCGCATAAGAAAGATGTCGTCATGCTTAGTCCTATTCGAGTGTGCACATATTTATGCTTCCTCAGCCAGACGACCAACGACAAGCAACAAATGTTTCTCTAACACCTTAGCCAAAACTTAGACTGTGTCAGTAGTGGTGTCATGGGTGGAAAATATACTAGCATGTCCACATTTTCGGTGTCCTTCACGATTAGCGTTAAGATAACCCCAGCTAACAGGACTAGGAAATTTTCAGTTCTGTTGCAATTTAAGCTAGACGTCTATCAAGATACCGCCGAACGAATGGCTTTAAATGGTCTGTCGTAATATTTCCATCCACCAATATTACTCGATTTTTAGATAAATCTAGATAACTATTTTGACTGAGGGACGCACACGCAAACATACACGCAAACATACACACGCATGCACAACACTTGAGTCAGTGAGCGTATTTCACCGTGAGGTTATGTTTCTGTGTATATGTGTATATGTAAACACAACGTAAATTAGCAATTTTGTTAAGATAGGAATAGGAAAAAAAATGACATAATATATCTAACAATACAGATTTGGATGCTACCCAAATATATAATTTATTAATGCCTCCAGTCGTATCATCCTATGTTAACTAAATTGTTTATGTAGTAAACGTTTTGTATAAATTGTCTCCGCCCGGTAATCACCTTTGAAGGAATCGAATTTCGTACCATATGTTTTATACAACATAATGAAAGTATTAAAACCACATTATAAAATGAATGTAATTCGTACAGATACTTATCTCTAATGGTTGCATATTGGTAGCAAGCAAATGTGTTAGCTACCTAGGTTCTGTGTTCGTTTGAATTTAGTTTTTCAACGGAATATTTCATGATATTAAAGTTTGTGTCAGTACATAAAATAATCAGAATATATAAACACAAAGAGGTGAAACCGGAAGCGAAGCTAGTGAAGACATCCTTATCAGAGAGTACAGAAAATGATAGATATTGCTTTTTTCTTTTAACCAAGGCAGTTAAGAGTGGATAAGAAGCTCACTTTGTGAGTCTGTCGGTTCAGGCTCAGTCCTATAATAATGCATTTCGGTCAAGAGCTTGTACTAATGCGCCCTACCGACTGGTGCTTATGTATGAATTTTCTGAACTAAACTGTTTGGAAGCCTGTCGTATATGTATATACACACTCATATGTGTGTTTATGTATATATAAATATATTTATATCTAAAAGAGTACTACATACGCATCAGCTGCGCGAAAAATAGAAGTCAAAATACTTCTTAGGCACAGAAGAATC
>NC_068982.1:24335536-24337465 GCF_001194135.2 Octopus bimaculoides
TATATATATATATATATATATATATATATATATATATATATATGTATATGTATATGTATAATATATAAATATATTTATATCTAAAAGAGTACTACATACGCATCAGCTGCGCGAAAAATAGAAGTCAAAATACTTCTTAGGCACAGAAGAATCACCAGTTTAAAACAGGCATTTTAAGAAAAAAAAAAAAGAAAGATTAGACTATTACTTCCCCCAAGGATGCAGGAGGAATACTTGTTAATTTGATATCATGATTTCGAATTTAGCCCCAATCTCGACTGGATCCCCATCTATACGCATCTATCTATTGTATATACATATTCGTGTTTATTTCACATATTTTTAACTTACTTTATAGGTGGTTTTTTTTGTTGTTTTTTTTAAGAATGATTTGTATATTTCATTGAGAAAACTATTGTAATTTCTGAGGTTACAGATTCACCATGATATTTTTTTCAGAAATTTCCTGTACATCATTACAATGAGACGGACAGCAAATATTTGTGTAATAACGTCATGCCAGATATATTCAGAAAATTGTATAATTTATTTACACATTTTGTTTAATTCAGTATCAACAGAGAATACCGCCCCATTGTACTACTACGCAGCTAGCTGTTATATGTTTTGACCATTTCTAGTTCTGTAACAAATCACAAACATATTACAAAAAAACTAACATGTTGACTTCAAATATTTGTAGTCGTACTTCTGATTTGCTGATTGTTTTTACTCCATTTTCAAGTGAAAACACGATCAACGTTAAGATTAATGAACTATTTAAAGATAAATTACGAACGATAATATAAATAATTGTTCTCATATATCGTAATGTCTCATATCACGATCTATTAAAGTAACATTATTCATATCAACTTATTAGAAAACTATTCGTTTCCTGTTACGACTCGTGTGCACTACCCACAGCTCAAGTTTATCAGTTTAATATTTATTTCATCCCAGACCATTTCTTCGTAACTGCAGACAAAATGAAGGAGGTATCATGAAAGTGTCTGCGAAAACATCTACGTCATTTTCCCATTGTTCCTAAATAAATATTTGCTAAAAAAAAAGAGTGTTTATAAAAATTAATAATTCAATCAGTGCATTACATGCTATAAATTCTCTATTTGTATATACCAGCATAAAGGATGCGGAATTGAAATGACACATATACTTTGTAATGAAAACCAACTGTTACTTTTAAACCATGACATTTTTAGTACGGAATGAAAGTATAAAAGTTTTAAAGTATTTTTAAAATAATATAATTCAATGGTTGTAAGCTGTAAGAAGAAAAGTCCTTGCACGTTAAAAAAAGAAATATATATATACACATATCGTTGATCTCTCAGTATATTCAAATGTGACTAAAAGGTGAATATTGTATCATTAACCTCCAAATGAATTCATCATCAACAGAGAAGGCTAACAAGAACATTATTGGAAGGGTATACCCATCCAAAGAATTAACATAGTGTGAGGAGAAACGTTTATATATAATTACACATGCCTCTATGAATATATAAATATATGCATATGTGTGTGTGTGTGCTTGTGTGTGCGCCTGTGTGTGTTATATATTATATGCATCTAAATATATGTATATATACATGAGTGTGTGTATGTGTGTGTGTACTTACATATATGAGCATATTTGAATTAAATGAAATAAATAGAGCACTGTGATCGCAGTAAAAAATCTTTGAATAATTTAAAGAACATAAAGAATGTAACTAATAAATTATAAAAGCGATGAAAATTTACCTGAAATATTTACGAGAGTGCAAGGAACATATATCAAATGATTTATCACCACACATACATACACCACCAATCTATATATATATTTATAATTTTCAAATACATATATATATATATATATATATATATACAAATACATATATATGTATATATATACATATACAC
>NC_068982.1:24337619-24339051 GCF_001194135.2 Octopus bimaculoides
GATATATATATACATATATATATATGTATATATATATATATATATATGAACATATATATACACACATATATATATCTGCATATGTATATATATATATACAGATATGTATTTATATAGATATGTATATCTATAATTATATGTATATGTATATACATATATATGTGCATACATATATTTGTATGTATATATATACATGGGTATGTGTGTGTATGTAATATTTCTCTATGTTTTAAGTGCTGTGCGTATGAATATCATTCATATCTATAGGTACCTAAGTGTGTGTGTGTGTGTGAGAGTGCATGTGTTTACAAATGTGCACATTCGGAGCTTTTCTGTATGCATATATTTAATTTTAAACGTGTATGCGAGATTCTTGTCAAATATACACTCACATAAATGAGTATTCGATTGTAAATATTCGTACATATAAATATGAAGAAACGAAAATTAATGGAAATTATAATTGCTTGTTTCAAATATACAAATATAGAGGCCGAAAGCAACTACATGTTACCCCCTCTCCCCTTGAACAGCGAAGTATATTTTAAAATGTAACAGTATTTATGCATACATGTGGGTGTGATTGCATGTATGCGTGCATGTATACGTACATATGCATTAATGTAAATATAAAATTATATTATAAACACACACACTGATATATATATATATATATACAGACAAGGGTAAATATGTTCATATATGTGTATGTGCAGATGAACATGCATATTCAAATCTTTAGGCACGCACGCAAATATTCGTATTTGCATTTGTGAATATCTTTTTTTCTTTCATTTTTTCTTTCTTTTCTGAAAGGAAAACCTCATATACAAATAGTTATTCCAGCATGTATTTCAGTTTGTTCATTTGTTCCAAATGGAGGCATGAATAAATATTGAAAGTAGCAGCGTCTCAGCTATATTATCTATTAATGCAAAATTTACGACACCATTAAAAACATACATTGTATTTCTTGAAGGATTAAAAAAAATCATTTAAAATTATATATATATATATATACACTCACACATACATACAAACACGCACACACATATACACACACATATACACATGCATACATACATATATACATACATACATACATACATACATAAATACATACGTGCACGTATATATATATATATATATATATATATATTTACATGACGTGAATCATATTAATGTGCTTTATTCAGAGATTGAATTTTCAATAGATAATTTATCAATGATTTACACTCGTGAATATCGCATTTAAAATATTCATACCTATACAATTACATGTGCGCACGTATTTTAATATTCAGAAAATATGTCACGTGCTTCTTCATTCGATAAAAGCACTAACATTCACTCTGATATAAGCATAAGAACAAATGTACCCTCACCTATACATACTGAGCGTATATATATATATATATATATATATATATAT
>NC_068982.1:24340313-24342698 GCF_001194135.2 Octopus bimaculoides
TATATATATATATATATATATATGGTTCTGCGTACAGTCCCACTGCGTCGCATCAGGGGCAAGTGTCTTCTATTATAGCCTCGGGCCGACCAAGGCCTTCTGAGTGGATTTGGTAGACGGAAACTGAAAGAAGCTTGTTGTATATATGTATATATAAGTGTGTGTGTGTATGTTTGTACGTCTGTGTTTCTCCCCTAGCATTGCTTGACAACCGATGCTGGTGTGCTTATCTCCCCGTAACTTAGCGGTTCGATATAATAAGTACTAGCCTTACAAAGAATAAGTCCGGATTCGATTTGCTCGACTAAATGCGGTGCTCCAGAATGCGCGAATACAAGTCATTGAAACAAGTAAAATTGTAAAAGTTTAAAAGAGTAAAATGATTACAATATTCTTGTCATTGCACATCTATAGGAACGAAGGGACCTTCTGCCGAATTCCTTACCACCGAAGTTACTTCAATATGACGTCATGAATAATTACTTTGCGAAGAATCATGACGCGGTATACTATCTTGAAAAAAAGATCCCCCGACCAAGGGAAACAAAAATCTTAATCAAAATTACAGTAGTTGCTGAAAATAAAATAAACGTGTAATATTACATTCCTACCTCTACACATTCGTGCCAACTTCGCAATTTTGTGTATAATGTAATACGTGGTTTTATATCAAAGTGTAATGTATAGCATTACGAATACAAAATCTTCCATAGAAAACAAAAAAAGAAAAAAGCATCCTTGTTTGTATAGTTCTCTATACTGGCATGTGTCAATGTATATGTGTCAGTGGTGAAGTTTTAAAGAAATTTACGAAATGATTCTTCATTTTGCTGTATCTATTTGAATTGTGAAACCTTTCTGATAATGGAAACCAGTTAAAGGGAATTTCAACTAAAATGCACAAGTACTATTCACTTTTCTTTTTCGATATGAAATGATGCTCATGGAGCTCTAAATGCTGGTTATATATCATGTAATTTAGATCGCTCTATTCAATGTTATACATGTGTGCATGTGTGTGCATTACTGTGTATATGTTTGTACGCGCATCAGTGTGAGTGTGTGTATGTGTGTGTGTGTGTGCGTGTGTGTGTGTGTGTGTAAAACAAGAAAAAAGGAAATTTGAATACTTTGGATATATTGCAGAGAATTCGTTCGTTGTGCGGCAATATCACATTGTATAAAACTGTACAAGCGTTTGCATAATTTGTAAGTAAAATGAAATAATGATTTTTTTTTTAATAATTGCAAGAAGCAAACAATGAACTCAATTACAAAATTTGTACACTGCAATCAATATTATTCATTAAAATCAAAGCAAATTTTCTCGCATATAATTTACAAAGTAAATTGAATTACATATGTATATTAAATACATCTATATCTCAAAGTATATATATATACTTATATACATACACGCATATAGACGCACATATGCACACACGCATATACACAGATCTATATAGTTTTATGGGCATACATACACACAAAGACTCCCACACATATCTACGTATATGTATATATATATCTATATATATATACATATATACAAATATATATATTTATGAGTCCATGTGCATTTGTTTGGGTGTATGCACAAAAGTGAGATAACTACAGAGAGAGGGAGAGAGAGAAGAGATAGAAGAGAGAGAGAGAGAAGAGAGAGAGAGAAGAGAGAGAGAAGAGAGAGAGAGAAGAGAGAGAAGAGAGAGAGAGAGAAGAGAGAGAAGAGAGAGAGAGAGAAGAGAGATAGAAGAGAGATAGAGAGAGGGATAGGCAGAGAAAGATGGAGAGGTAGAAAGAAAGAGGAACAGAGAATAAAACAAAGAATATGCAAGCGACCTTCCATATGTCGTTATGGGTGAATCATTAAAATGTGTTTCATTGATTTGGAAAGAAAAAAAAATCATCTGAACTTTAAAATTTCATTAATATATCATTTAGATAGCGTACATATTGTTCATTATATGTGGAATCAAAGAAAGCATAAAAAAGTAAATCAAAATTGTAAGCCCAAACATAAAACGTTGTATCTGCCAGTATTATCTAATGTTCAAGTTGATCTTTTATATATTTTATATATTACTCCGTTATCCAGATATCAATTTCAATTTATTATGAAACAAATTAAAATGTTATTTTACTAGCTTCATATATTTTAATAGTTTCAAACCAAATATGCAGCATGAATGCAGAAACAAGAAACGTAATTTTATGTATGAGAAGGTAGAATCTCAAAGATCTATATATTCGGGTGAATAGGCGGTCGCTTCTAGAAAGACTAGGAAAATACGAAATATACGAAAAAATATTAGGGTAATAATAAAAATGAGTTATATGGGCACATATATAATATATCTATTTCTATATCTTCATATATATATA
>NC_068982.1:24343522-24352186 GCF_001194135.2 Octopus bimaculoides
GATAGGAGATTTTAAAATACTTTTGAAGAAACAATTATGCTATACTTACTTCGATTCGTAAACAGGGAGTTTACTTCCATTGATACTTAATAATAATGAAACATTGTAATTTATACTATTTTAAACTTTATTTAATAAAAAAATATTTTCTTCATTTGAAATTCCTACACGTATCTCAGTTCTACAGTTGTCTTACGTTCCTTTAATATAATTGTTTCGTGCATGTAATCGATTCATATTGAATCAGTTCCTGTAGACTTACTAACGCAAAGGTTGTCAATCCTGTAGAATCTTATTTAAGTTGTTTTCCATTCGGGTGGGAGGAAACGAATCGAAAATTACAGTATTAAATATAAGTACGCTTAGTGCGGGAATATAACAGACTAAGGCAAAAGACAGAATAGACAGTAGTGAGCTATTACATGCTCTAGTTTCATATCAATTTAGAATATGCCGTTTAGATATTGAAACAGCAGAGTGTTGCAGTTCCATTAAAAATCCTTTCTCTTGAAGGCACAAGGACTGAAATGTTTGGGGATGGGGCCAGTAGATTAGACCGACTGCAGTACACAACTGGTACTTAATTTATCGACATCGAAAGGATGAAAGGCAAAGTCGACTGAATTTTAACTTAGAACGTACAGACGAACTAAAGGCCACTAAGAATTTTGCCCGACATGCCAACGATTATGCCAGCTCGCCGCCTTACTTTTCCCTTAATATTAAGGTTTCTTAAATAGGTCAGGTTTTATTAACATCACTAGCTCCTTATATTGAAGATAATATAAATAGGTAGATTAAAAATAAATGGCGAAACAAAGAGGGAGCCACAATTTTTTGTTACTGGATTACTTGACTTACACATAACAAGAGACTAGTAAAATATCAATTAAACTGAATAAAATAAATTTCTAGTAGAATTATGTTTCTTGATAGATAAAACAATATAACTGAAGGGCGATCCCAGTTGTTAGATTAGCAGAGAAGTGCTCTTTAGTTAAGAGCTATGTAAAAAAAATATGCGAATATTTGACCAAGTTAAGTGCTGTGCCTTGCTTTCTAAGTGAGTTGAAAGTAAAGATATTTGTTTAGAAATTATTTAAATGTTTTTCTATAGCGATTGCATTGCTAATTCACTGCCGCTGTATACTAATCTACATTTTGATTTGAAGATACGAAATATTTCTTCAGAGCACAGATCACATTTCTGATCCTCACTAATATAGGGTAATGTATGGTCACCCCATGCAACAGTTGAGCATGTTGGAAGTGAAGGAAGTTGATTGTGGATGAAGGAGGGAAAGATGAAACAAGGAACCGATTATTGGCAGAAGTACTATTCAGTCTATTCTGATAATTAGGTATTACTTAACGAATATTATCGTTTCCACCATATACTGGACTAGGATCCTCATTAGATTAACTGTCAACGGTATTCATTTTATAAGACTTCGATCTCGGCTCAGTTACTTCCCTTATACCAGCTTCCGTAAATGCCGTTTCGCTCCCAATATTGAAGCGGACGTTCACTACATCCTATCATTTCTATAATACAACGGCTCCATCCCCATAGCTAATATTATTATTTGCAACATTACATCGGCAACAATTTCTTTTTTTCTGCTGACCTAAGTTTGAGAACTTTTTTGGTAATTTGGGGTCACAGAGTTTTAAAATGACAATAGTTTTGTTTTTTATAAGTCGACTTTCTTTTTCGATGGGCTGGTCCGTGTTTCAGAAATTTCTCGATGTGTTTTTCGTAGGGTACGTTAGCAGTAAGGGTCTCAATGTCAGTTAAGCGTTCACTGAGTGAAGTTGTGACGTTCTGTTGGCGTAGTATATGTTCTTATGTAAAAGTGTGTTTCCTAATATCTGTGTGCTCGAACGCTTTGTGTGCGTTTTAATCTGCGTTGTTAGAGAGAGAGAGAGAGAGAGAAAGAGGGAGAGAGAGATGAAGAGAGAGAGAGTGAGAGAGTGAGAGTGAGAGTGAGAGAGACAGTGAGAGAGTGAGAGTGAGAGAGAGAGAGTGAGAGAGTGAGAGTGAGAGAGAGAGTGAGAGAATTAGAGTGAGAGAGAGAAGAAAGTAAAAGAAAGAAAGAGAGACGAAGAGAAAGAGAGAGAAAAAGAAAGAGAGAGAAAAGGAAAGAGAGAGAGAGAAAGAGAGAGACAGATATTGATAGCTAGACAGATAGACAGATAGATAGATAGATAGATAGATAGATAGATAGATAGATAGATAGATAGATAGATATTGGCAGGTATGTTGTTTTGACTGTGGCCATTCCTTCAGAACCCTATGATTTAGGGTTCGATTCCACTGCGTAGGAATATGGCGGACTGGCTTCTAAAATAATCTCTGATTGACCAACGACTCGAGAGTGAAGTGTCCTGTATGTGTGCGTGTGACTTGATGTGCATGTATGTGTTTGCGTGTGCATATTTGTGTTGTAAGTACGCTTTCATTTTGTTGCATTTGCCAAATTTTCTTCTCACCTAAATTTACTCTTTGATAGATATGGTTTGAAACAACAAAATGCAGTTGCTCCTTTTCAGTATTCCTTGATTTTCTACTATAATTTTGCAGATGATAGTTCCATATATTTCTAGTACGCCGATAACGTACATGAGACACATGCAGTTCGAATCTACCACGCATTCTTATGAAAATGCTACGAAATGCTGCGATAAGATCGAAGAAACGAGAAAGGAAAAAACTTATCAATGTACAGTATCTTGAGGGAAAATACGTTACCATGTAAACAAACGTGAACACAAATCAGACAAACATGTATATTGCTGAAATTGTGAAGTTATGTATGTGTGTGCACGTATGTGAAGGATGCCATGTATCTCAATAAATTACATCGTATACTTTTACAAACACACACAAACACACAAACACACACACACACATACACACACACACACACAAACACGCGCACACGCATACATATATACACGTATGAATATAGGTGTGTGTGTCTCTTTCTCTCTCTCTCTCTCTATATATATATATATATATATGTGTGTGTGCGTGTGTGTTTGTGTTTGTGTGTGTGTATTATTATGTATATATATATACATACATACATACACATGTAAATACGTATACATACATTTACATAAATATAAATATATGCATATCCATTTGTGTGTGTGTGCGTATATATATATATATATATATATATATATATATATTTATATTATCTATCTATCTTATCTCTCTCTATCTCTTTCTATCAATTTATCTATCTATATATCCATCCGATTACATATATGTATATACAATTTCCATTTAACTACATACGTGCAGTCATGAGTATCGTTGAAATGGATTTTTTTCGAATGATTACTCCTGCTGTTATACGCCCGTTCTAAAACCTAGAACGTAAATGGTTCTTTTTTGTTTTTGTGTTGCAAACAAGAAAACACTGTTTCGTCAACAACAAAGAATCACCCAAAACAGATTATATAAAAACTATTTCCTCCGCAAAGGATTTCGCCAATACTTGCATTGTTGAAATCAATAACAAAACCGTATTAGTGACCGAAAAAGTACTACATCTTTGAGCTATCGTAGATGTTGTCAGTATACAACTCGTTTTACTTTGTCTCTGAAGTTTAATCCAATTATGCTATGAAAAAACCCAAGAATATTCCTCGACTGTATATTAGAAGTTTGAAGAAAACTGGAAAACAACTCACTGATGCTGAAGGTACTTCATAGCAAACAGTTGTGGCAGTAGATGTTTTTCAATACAGGGAAAATAATAATTGCAAATCGCATCCCAAACGTGCCACAAAGAGAAACAAAAAGAAAAGAGAAGCAGAAAGAAAAGTTCAATCATTACACATAGCAATTAATTCGGTTTTCTTGTATAAGTACCCAACAGAAAAGATTGTATTATACATAAATCTGGATTTTAAAACTATAATTTGCAACAATATATCGAGTTTCTTGAAGTTATTTTAAGTAATGGATTACTTTGACGAGATTTTGCGAAAGATCTGCGGGTCTGATAGTAAATTATATTCACGGTATCACTGTCGTTCGTATATGCCATGCCATGTTAAGTATTGGAACATCAACATCTACTTTATTTGCTGTTGTTATTCTGATCGAACCCATTCGGTGTAACAACAACCGAGATATTTGCTGAGTACACATTAATGAAAAATATCATTGTAAGAAACGCAGCAGGGTAATGCCATTAAAGGTATTCATCATGAATCTATGTCGCAATATAGAGTATTTAAATACCGTTATAAAGTGTAAGGTGCATAAGTTCACAACATAAGTGGAACAAATCCAGTGACAATTACTAGAATTGTAAAGCGATTCTCCATCAAAATCTTAATGTGAAATTAATAACTTCTAAATATAAAAGGAAGACCTTAGTTCAGAGGGAAAATATTGTAATGAAAGGTTCTCTTCCCTTCGTTTCCATCGATGATCCGGTTTGAAGCAAGAATTTAATGAGAATACATGGCTTGATGAAATACGTTACCAATAACATCCCAAAACCAAAAATAAGCCTGCACAATCAGTGATGAAATCTTAGCAAACGTTATAGAATAGGTGCATAACAGGAAAGCAGAGTAAGCTATTTATTTCTTAGTTGGATATTAATACAAAATATTTTGTTTTCATACTGTATAGAAATAATTTCTATAATTTCAAAACGGAACGGTTGGTCAGAATCACATAGAGAACCAACTATATGTCTATAGACGGGTAGAGTGAAGTCACATTCATACTACCCACTACACAACATGTTAGGTCGTTGAAATGGTTGCAAGTACTGATTTTACTGAGGAGATATTCTATGCTCACACAGACATCTGGAGACATCTTTATGACAGTAGGAGAGTCTATAGTTGCAGAACGAATATCTCCAGCAACTATGGACTGTCCTTCTTCCTCTCACAGATGTTACGACCCCTCATAGAGATCATCCAAATGTCTGTGTGAGCACGGAAGATCTCGTCAGTAAAATCAGTACTTTCAACCACTCCAACGACATTACAGGTGGTGTAGTGGGTAGTATGGATGTGTTTTCACTCTACCCATTCATAGATATAGATTTTGCTGTGGAGAAATGCATTGAGTTAATCTGTGAGAGTGAAGTAGAGTTGCGTGAGGTCAACACAATGGAACTGGGCCTCCTTCTTAGGCTAAGCTACGACAGCGACTATTTCGACGACCATGACCGCAGTAGATTCTGCCCCACCATGTCACAGAGGGGAAGACCAACCACCATCACCTCAGCAGTGACAAAAGCACCACAGAGCGCTGGAGTGTCTGGAGCATACCTACCCAAGACCTTGAGAGCAACAATCAGATGAAAGAAATGAATGCACATGCAATAGGAGTCAGTGTAACAACCACTTTGAAGAACCACATAGTAAATTTAACAAAAAAAATAAACATGCAGGTTCAAGTTGCAGTCATTGGTGTCGGTACGGCTGTAGATGTGGCTGGCCTCTTCATGACCTGGTGGGGCAGGAAATTTAAGCAATGCTTAACAGAACAGTCCACAACTCCTCTACTCTACAGTAGGTATGTAAATGACATTACTATCATAGTTGAGACCAACTATAATAACAGTAATGTAGAAACTGAGAGGAACGTAATGTAGAGTATCCAGCAAATTGCAAACTCTATCCACGAAAGTATCAAGGTAACTATAGATTACCCCACTAGGCATCCCCACAATAGACTCCCTGTACTTGATACTGAACTTTCATTAGAGACTGTGAACAATAGAGTGCAACTCTTCCTATTACATGAAAACCATTGTTTAGAAATATGTTATTCACAAAACCTCAGCTTTGTCACACAACATGAAAATTAACATACTGATAGCTGACTTAGTAAGAATAATGAACAATGTGTCCCCACTGTGCAAACTCTATGAAACCAAAACACATGCACAGAACTTCATGCACCGCATGCAATTATTCTCTGGATATGATCAGGAAGATAGGGTTCGAGTCTACAGTGGGGGATAGAAAGAAATTAGATAACATTCTGCGTAATGATACCAGTGGTACCTGCTCTAGATATAGAAATGAAGACTGGAATAGGATACAAAAACTCGTGACAAAGCAAACAGGGTGAACACGTTGTATAAAAACGACAAATATCAAGAGGTGTTGTTTGTAGAGGCCACAGCTCATGGAGAACAAGCCCGTAGATTTAGGATAGCTCTGAAGGGGATCAAGATTGTTGAAAAGCCAGTGAAATTCGTCAGATCACAACTATGAAGGACGTACACCTTTGAGAATACCATAATTGCATTGTATGTAGGATAAACTGTAGAATTAGAAACGTAGTTTACAGCTTCTAAAAAGCAAACTTCGTTTGTTTGTTTACGTTCATCGTAATTTGAATTTAACGTATGATAGCTTCTCATAAAGCGAGATTTCTATACATCTTAAATTTGCAGAAAAATGTGTGAGGGGTAGTTTAGCTTAATCGGTCTATAGTACAGAGACTCGTAATCACGGAGGTGTGAGTTCGAGTCTCATAGCTGGTCGCCTACACTTTTTTCTGCAAAATAGGGGTAGCTTATCCTGTTCAGGCTATATATATATATAATATTACATTATATAAATGTATGCATATGTGTATATATACATATGTATGTAAATATTATTTGAAAAGAAATAGATCATATTTGTTCACATTTTTGTATAAATATTTTTTCCCAATTGTCACTTTCTATAAATATTTACGTTTTACGCAAACTTTATTCGTAACTGAATCTTTTCTCGAATATTCCCATGCAATCTCTGTAGGTATGTGTTTCATTCTCGTATGAATATCATTCATAGGTGTACATTTCTTTTACTTTTAATATGTAATTTAATCAAGGCGCTCAGCCTTTAGAATCGTTCGCAAAATGCTTAGCAGCACTTATTCCGGCTCTACGCTCCGATTTCAAATTCCACCTTTGATTCATTCGGGGTCGGTAAAATAAGTAACATTTAAGGACTAAGGCAAATGTAATGGACTTTCACCCTCCCTCTAACACACACACACATACACATATATATAGTTATTCACCTTTTAACCTTTTAATAATTACTGTACTTCTGAAATGTATGAGAAACACGGATTACCAAGACTTACGGTGCATACTTATATCCCATGTAATTCTCGGAACCGAATAACCTATAGAAGGAGTGGTATTTCATATTCGAAGGAAGAAACAATGCCTACGTCATCTGTTTCTTACTGAATTGTGTTTTAGAATACTTACATGATTCTTATTGCATTGCGAGTTGCTTGCACTTGAACAGCAGTTTCTCTTTCTCACCAGACTTCTTCATTTAAATACGAGACGACGTCAAGTATAGCAGATATTTTACGCTGTATTGTTAGATACGCATACAAATTTAACGTTGTACTACATCGGATTTTTTCATAAAAGTCGCTATTGTCCTTCAAAGCATTTCATGATATATTTGCCCCTGCATATCTGCAGATACTCAATCAATATCATTCCTTTACATCATTCTGTTCGTCAATAATATTTATGTACGTAAACGACCTCTACTATATATAATACATGTCTGTCACATTGGACTCACGATAAAAATACATGTTTTTTTTTTATATATGTTATAAATTGTGTTGCAATTTGTCGAACATAATCCTATTGATTTTTCATTATTGTAAAACTATTATTTGCGCGCTCATTTTGGGACATTCTACCAAATTCTTCCATTAATTACCACGAAAGGCTCTTCAGTTGGAAACGTGTTAATGGAAATATGAATGAAATGCAGTTTTGGAATGTATTATATATTACAAAGGGATACTTCCATTGAATGCAAAATTGATTGCATTTACCATATAAGATAATGTATTAAATTAGGCTATGCAATATTTTAGTCATCTATACCGACTTTATTATATTTCAACCACTCATTGAAAAAGTAAAATTCCTGAAGCTAAAAGTAATTATATAACCGTTATAATATTTCCAGAGAGGGAATGGGTGATGGTTTTCGAAAATTGAAAGATAGTTCAACAAAATATCCACGATATTTATCCATCTCCAATATGTCCAAATGTAGCTCAGATAATAGAATGTGTTATTACATCAATGATTGTGTTTGACAAACATATACATACGACATTTTCGTATATAGAACATCACAAAAATGACCATAATCCACTAATGTGTTAAATGGGCGATATAAAGAAAATATCAAGGGTGAATTGATTAAACAACGTTGGGAAAATTATATAGTACACCAGCAGTGTTTACAAAAAAAAAACAACAAATTCTGCCTTATGCAGTTTTAACAGGCATATCACCAGTCCAGCTAGTCAGTGAGAAGTCGAATTGTACGTTAGGCGGGAAATAATACGCTGCATAATACTATCATGCTAACAGTAAACGTTGTAGTTACATTGTGATATTTGTCATGAAATCAAAGTCCTAGCACAATCACTGTACCACCATCAACCTGTAGAAGAAATAATATAGCGGTTTCTGAACGGCTACCACTTCTCACATAGGTAAAAATATGTCATATCGTTTACTCAAATGCATTAGCCAACGATGTAGCCGTAGTATAGTGTTATACACACACACACACACACACACACACACACACACACACACACACACACACACACACACACACACA
>NC_068982.1:24352298-24355700 GCF_001194135.2 Octopus bimaculoides
ATATATATATATATATATATATATATATATAGTATTGATAAAAAGTGTAGGTGGCATACGAGTGGGTATATATTTATAAAAAAAAACAAGTTTGAAAACGCCGCTATGTAAAATAAATTTTAATTTATAATTGTCTCAGAGATATTTTACATGTCTCGGTTCTTGAAAAAAACGAACCTTATCAAAAATACGTTTCTTAAAAAAAATTATTTCAAAGAAAAGTTCATAATTGTTTCTTATTGGTGTCAACAGAGTCCACGTGGGAGCGTTTTTTGTGTGGGGATATAATGGCTGTCTAGTGCATTGACTTGAATCGTTGGCTGTAGTAGTAGTAGTGACCGTGTATATTATGCTCACAACCATTGTAAATAAACAATACACTTTGCACACAACTCCTGTATGTGCACTGGAAGCCGATAGTAAATATATATTGAAAGTATAGTAAAAAATGCAAATTTCAGTGCATCAGATAAATGGACTCTTGTTGTTTAACCCTTCGTTGGCCGGCGGGATTGGAATTATACAAAAGGCCATTGGGGTCCCGAGCGAGCCCCTTTTATTTTTGCGCATTTCAACACTATCCACAAAGTAATATTTCTTTAATCTTGTATATATATGTGAGTGCATGATACGGAACAATAAATCTAGCATTTTATAGGTATATATTTATAATCATTAGCATTTAATGGAGTGGAATTAAAATATAATTTATTAACTGAAAAAACCTTTATTCAAAGAAATCAACAATTTTTATAGTTTTATACACCATACATTTAGCCAGCCCTAGATACAAAATAAAGCAAACATATTTATATCGATTCATACCACTACAAATACGAAGAAATATCTGAAAAAAATCAGAAAAACAATTTCACAGAAGGCCAATGGGATCCAGTTTGACCTCAATGACCATATTGCATGCTATCATGGAAATGTTTAACTTAAATGTTTTATGTGCATATATATGCTATTGAGCATAAAAGTCATGAAATGTAAAATCATTTCAATAAAAAAATGTAACAGTTGCATTATTTTTCAAATTTGCTGGGCTCCCATGGGATCCTCCCATGGGATCCGGCCCACGAAGGGTTAAAGAGAAACATGGTATTGCAGTTGGCGTATATTGAGTAGCAAGTTAAGGGATAGGTGTGATATATAGTTTCTATCAATGTGGAGGGAAATAAAACACAATGAAACTGTTTAACATTTAATCGACTGGTGTAACAACTGCCAAATTTTCCTTGAAACAAGTCATATTATATAGATAAGTAGAAAGTGACATTGCATAATGTTGTCACTGATGCATTGTACTCACAAAAAGATTAACAGGATGGTCACAGCTAGTATCACATTTCATGATAGTTTCTTCTCCATCTGAGTTACCCTGCAGCGAAACTAGACCAAAGAAATATCAGTATCGACTACATGCACCGGTGTATAAGTTTGTTTGTTGCAAATGTAGTTTAAAGTAACGCATTCACATTTTCCATATGAAAACATATTAGCATTGATGTTGCTTATTTTTCAGGAGGTTTTATGAAACACATCACTCTAAAGCGACAAATATCTTCAATAAGGCCTGATATCATTAATGAGATTTCGTCGACACGAGTTTAAGTAATTAAGTTAAGAGTTATTTGCATTAACGATGTTTCTCCTAATGTAGAAATATTATTGCTGAAAAACGTAGTGCAAATAATTACATTAAAACTATTTCACTTAAATAAAGACAATTGCTGAATATTTAGTATTTTACAAGTATATGAGTAAGTGTCAGGAACTACCTATAGTAATAAAATATAATTTAGCCAAGCAAGAGCCGAGTAGTGAATAAAGTCGTCAGTATATCACTTTGTTCAGAAATGGTTCGGCTGTCTTCAGCTTTGATTTCAAAGCGTTTTGCCAGTATAGCTGCTATATAAATATAATATCTGCGAATTTACGACCAACGTCCACCAATTTATTATTTCTCAACCTTTGCTAGTAAAATATTTGCTTTCAATTCTTTTACCCGCTTGCAGTGCATTTTCGAGAATAAATATTTTATTGCGTGTTATATTGTATTAGGAAGGCAAGAAGCTATTTGCATACTAGGTTTATATCATAGTAGATAGTAATAAAAGATGAACATTTTGTATGCTGAATAAAAACATTATGAGCTAAATCCGGTTAGTTCATGTTAGGGAAAGTTGTACCATGCTCCTAAAGTCTGATTTAAAATCCTTCCCTTTTCTTCATGAGATAACAGTTTGCGTTTTATGAATTTCACACTTGCTTCATGTTCCACTAGCTACGAACCATACCAGCATTAGTGTGATAATGATATTTAACTACCGTTCCCGTGGATATAGTAAAATACTGACTATGCGATACGCAAGCACATGAAATAAACCGAGAAACATATTCATTGCAGCAAAATAATTTTAGATATTAGACGTACATAGAGGCTAAATGGCTGATTGAACGATCAATTAGATTAACTTTTTATTTCTTTGTGACTTAGTATTTACTGAAGGCGTTTTTATTATGTCTCTTTACATAATATTTGACAATAAATTCATCGGATTTTGAATTCGTGAGAAATATTCCTGCTATGAATAATAATGCAGATGAAAAACTCAAATCTTGAGGGTGATATAACACCTGTCCATTTAAAATTATGGATTGTGGAAGTAAGCTTCAACATTCAAAATGATGCTGTAATTTGTTGAAGAGTTTTATACTACTGAATTTCAATGACAAAAGACAAACATAAATTATATTTGGCTCTCAGCCATTTCGGCGATAAATGATATCAGGAAACTTGTAATTCATCCGTTTAATAGAAGCTATGTGTACGCGAAAGGACGAATATCTCACAGCATTATGCGTTAACTACGACAAACGAGATATATTTCTATCGCTGCGTCGCTCAGTAATGAAAATCTGATTCAAATTGAATTCATTGGTGTAAACATGACCACATAATCTTACTGGTGAATAAGATTAATTCTAACGTCTGAAATATGATCAGAATACGTTGAAGAGGTATAGAAGTATTTGTTATCTTCGTTCAGTAGTACGCTTTCAAACTCTAAACGAATTATAATCATTTCCTGATATGAAATATTAGCAATAGAATTATCGAGAAAGTTATAACTGAGAAGGGTACAATAATAATAATAATAATAATAATAATAATAATAATAATAATAATAATAATAATAATAATAATAAAAACAACAACAACAATAATAATAATAATAATAGTAATACTAATAATAATAATAATAATAAAAACAACAACAACAATAATAATAATAATAATAGTAATACTAATAATAATAATAATAATAATAATAATAATAATAATAATAATAATAATAAAAACAACAATAATAATAATAATAATAATAGTAATAA
>NC_068982.1:24356046-24358837 GCF_001194135.2 Octopus bimaculoides
TGAAAGGTAAAGTCGACTGCAGTAGAATGGTGATAATAATAATAATAATAATAATAATAATAATAATAATAATAATAATAATAATAATAATAATGATGATGATGATGATGATGATGATGATGATGATGATGACAATAATAATAATAATAATAATAATAATAATAATAATAATAATAATAATAATAATAATAATGATAATAATAAAATTCCGCAATTGGAAAAATGTTTTGTTATTGCAGCGCAACATCGGAGCTTACCTACAAGAAACTACCATGCAAACGTCCTTAAACATGGATCTAACCCCTCGTGCAGAATTTGCGTATAATTCAGAGATAATTGATTATATTGTTTCTGGCTGCCCAGTCCTCGCTGAAAAGGAGTACCTCATAAGACATGACAGACTTAAGCAGTGCATCCACTGGAATGCTTGCTAATACTACAAAATGAAATCCCAGGATAAGTGGTACAGGCATCATCGGGAGGATGTAGTAATGGTGAGGGCTTCATCATCCTTTGGCACTTCCCAATACAAACAGTCAGAAAAATTGATTCCAGTCGACCAGACCTTGTGATTAAGGATTACATCGGAGGAGCGTTTCTCTTGCGTTCACTTCTAGCAACGTTTACTTCATCTCCTACATATTTCTCCCCTTTTCTATACATCGGTCAAACGGGAAGCCTTTTGGCTGACCTGTTTGCGGAGCACCTCGGAGGCATTAGACTCGACTATGACACACCGGTCTCGCGCCATTTCCGCTCTACCGGTCATTCATTACAACACTTGTATTCAGATTTTCTTTGCGCAGGGGCCATCCAGACTCACACCATCGCCATGAACAGGAATTAATCTTCTCTTCGCTCGTTTGCGCACATGGGCTCAAATCCCTTCACCTCTTCATCTGACTCCCCTCCTTCCCTCTCTTCATGTGACACCTACTTCCTCTCTTCACTCCTATCCACAAACAGCCCCACCTCCACAGCCCACTCCCATATATGCCACCCCTACCCAACACTTTTCTCACTTTCCCGAGGGACAAGCTAATACACTTACTTGATCTTCATACACCTGTCTTCGTCTTTTGCTTTTCTGTAAATTTCAACTATGTATATATGCGCCTTTGTACTCCTTTCTCACACATGCGTGCATTAATATACGTGGCTGTGCATGTGTGTGTGACTATTTGTATATAAATATATATCCACGCACGTGTATGAGCATCGTATAGAATGTAGCATAAACTGGATCAACACGAATATTTTAGCCTGTACGTTCAATGCTATAGAAACACAATGCTGTAAATAAAAATAGCAAAACCAAACTCAGAAAAGAAAACCAGAGCACACTCATTGTTGTACATGATTGGAAAGTGAAAAACAAAACAATAAAACGAAGGCATGATAATAGTAATTTTAATCATTTTCATAATTGGGGCATTAATAACAGAAGCAAACGTAAATGTAATTAGCTTCCTTATACTCTTCAACATTGGCATAATTACTGATATTAACAATAAGATTAATATATTTACCAGATCTGTTATTTCTAATTGCTTAATAATAGACTGACTATCGAAGTCCGAGAAGGTTAGCAAAATTTAAATTAACACAATCTCAGTAGAGTCATTATTGGGGAAACTAATGAAAATAACAACAGCAACAACAGCAACGACAATAGTTGGGAGAATGCAGTGAAATAGCGAAAAATACCTTGTAAGAGACCATCCAATTGGTTATATATTGAGTGTGTAAAGCATTTAACTCAGGGTACATACTACTACCTAGAGTAAGATGCTCAGTTTTTAAGTAGATATAAGTTGTGTTGTAATATTCAAGAAATGATTAATAACTCGATATAATGAATCAGTAATGATAGTAGATGAAGCGTAATGACGCAGAAAGGCTGGCGCTTTATTTTCCGATCATGTTATTCACTGAACAATGTTTTCACATCTCCTCAATGAAGCGAATTTTCCTTAGAAAATTATGTCTAGAGAGAAAGCTGTTTCCACTTCCGATCGTATACACATGTTTAGCATTCATACAGACACACGCACATAGATGTATGAATAGTTGTATGCACGTCAGTTGGCACACACACACACACACACACACACACACACACACACACACACACACACACACACACACACACTTAAAAGAGTAGAAGTTTTTTTTTTTTACATTTCCCATTAATTTTAACTAAGTATTAATTTGAATGAACTCTTAACTAGTTTTGAACTATATATATATATGTGTGTGTGTGTGTGTATTGAAATCAAAATGGTTTCGCTTGTTAATATTTACGCATGTAAATATCTGCAGGCTCATCAGCGTAGACATTCGAAAAATACACCAAATATAATTTGCAAAACTTTATACATGCTCTCTTTCAGGTGAGTGCTCTGTGTCAAGTTCTGGAAATCATGTTTTGTAAACGACAATCTACGCTGAAAAGCCTGTAGATATTTACATGCGTAATATTAAGAAGCGAAACCATTGATACGTAGGTAATCGCTTTTTATTTAGTATATCTTCATTTGTGTTGGTCATTTTTACATTCTGGCGTTTTGCTGAAATTCTTTTCTTGAGAACACACTCTTTACGGTTAGGCGATATGGCGTCTATATCTAGCATATTCGGAGTCCACTTTGGTGGTCATTCCTCTTAATTTTGCATGTAATATAATTTTTAATCTTCGGATTTTAAAAAAATGTTAAGCGACTGAGTTTAATTTATTAATATCAATTTCAATTTCTACCCTCATTATTTAATTTATATATATATTATATAT
>NC_068982.1:24359063-24360161 GCF_001194135.2 Octopus bimaculoides
ATATACAAGTTGCGGAGAATAAAGAGTCTTCTAAATTACGCAAAATGTAAATAATACTTACATCCCGTTTTAACAGATATATTACCAAAATTGCATTAAAATACCTTGGAAGACTAAACAATATATATTTACTGAATAACTTCGGCATTGGCTTCAAGCACCGCCTCAAGGCGATTTCAGAATCTCCTAACACACTTCGGGACGGTCTACATGTTTAAGTTGCCTTAATCATTGCATTCACTTCTTCTTTTGTGCTACAATGAGTTTTGTTCGTGTCTCGTTCATCTGCGCTCCACATATAATAATCAATGGGGTTGCAGTCTGGGGAGTTAGGTGGCCAGATGTTAGGGTGGTGTGGTCGCAAAAATTGTCTGACAGCTATAACTGGGTCCTGTTGGAATACATAGGGTCTTCCAACAACCGCCCTCTTGACCCAGGGCAGCACTACATCCCACAGGCACTTGATGTATATGCACGTGTGTTGAATGTGAGGTCGTGTGAGAAGATGGATGCAGGCGTAACGTTGTTATCACTAGTGATAACTCTAAACACCATGATGTTCATCAGATTTTTGATTTTTATCATTCTCGATACATGTTCGTAGTGGTACATGTTCGTATTGGAGCGTCGTGGGTGAATGCCAATCAGTAGGACATATGTTTCAATAAATTTCTAAAAGGGATGTGGATTTTATTTCCAGTTTTTTTAATGACCTACTTACTTTTCACCCACCTGTACACACACACACACACACACACACATATATATATATATATATAATACTTCATTTAGAGAATTAACATTGCTTGTTTTCACCTTTTCAATATCAGTGAAGAATTTCACTGGAAAAGAAGATATAAGGTTTGCCAGATTTTTGTCTCTCTCACCAAGGTCATCAGCTGTCGAACGCCGACGAAGGGAAATAACCCTGAAATCCGGATACGTTCGTGCTGCTGATCGAGGTGAGAGGGATAACTCCCTTGGCAAACAGGACACAGTCGTGTGTCGATAAGCCAGCTGGAGGAGATGTCCTCCTGGGGCTAAAAGCAACAGTAACATCCACCCCTAGGGGTCAGCCACACTTAAGTGGCAATATAC
>NC_068982.1:24360263-24365632 GCF_001194135.2 Octopus bimaculoides
AATATATTTTGAAACTTATTAATAATATTGTGCTTTTAATTATTAATTTTTCTATATGTGATAGTGGATTTTCATCGATGAGTTCTTGAAAATTGGTTATTTTCCCTAAAACTATATATATTTTATATATACTTTATCTATAAGGCTCAATTTAATTTTTTATAAATTGATTTTAATTGAGTTTTTTACCTGTAATTTTGGATTTTGTCCCTAATAATATTATTATATATATATATATATATATCAGTCTTATATATGGCCGGTCGTTGTACCACCAAACTTAGTTTTAATTTAGAAATTAATTAATTGTAGAAATATTCATGTTGCATCGACATTAACAGCAACGAATGAATTATACTCCGTACGATTTTCTTCGTCGGAGGTCGAAGAGAAGCAAGACTGTAAGATGGTGGATTTCATTTTATTTTATCTAAGTTTCAACAGTTTTGCAAATACACAAACATTCAACATTTGAAACTGCATGATCCTTAATCGCGTTTCGTCAGTAAGGCATTAAATGATTCTCATGACAATTGTACATTAGGGAATTACAGTAAGAATTTTCGTTTGCTTATCATCCAGTAACATATAAGATATCACCAGCACCCGTCAGCGCCGAAGAGGTATAGTGATATTAATGTCGATCAAATGATTCAGAAACACACAATTACTTCCAGTACTCATATATTGTTCTGTTATCAAGGCTACGCTGAATAGGTTGGTAGAATAATGAAAGAAATACCTAGATATATTTTACCACTACAGAAAAAGAGCATTGAAGGCTGAATGACATGATGTGACAGAGTTATGCGTGGCCCACACAAGAACAGGTTATATTTAATGTACTTGGTGATTAATTACCGCACCAAAACACATTACACAGATCGTTGCTGCAAAATGATGATCGTCATCATTACTAAACCGACCATCCAATTGTGCTTATGTACCTGGTTGAAATTTATGCAGTGAAACGCTCACCATAAACAATGATTATGTCTTATTTGTTTTGGGTAACATTCGAAAGATATAATGCACATACTGTACCGTTCGAAAGTCTCCTTAAATAAGGGAGTTTTCTTTGGAATGAACTCCATTTCCATTTTGAAAGTGCACATTTCATTTCTGAAACTAACTTTTTCCGTTCAAACATCATAGTCCACCACAATATATAATTTTGTGTCCTTTTAAAACATGGTTTAAATGGTTATACAAATATTTTTTTCTGAAAGAAATTAATCAATTAATCTATAAAAATCATTATGTCAGCTAATCTTCCATCTACTAAATGCTACCATAATGTCGCTTCAAAGACATATAGAAACATAAATGTGTGAAAACACATCACACGATGAGGGTGCGATAGTACGAATCCAAGAGGTTTGTTAAGACAGTACGTACTGAAATGTTTTATTAAGGCAAAGAGAACAGTATTTAACTTTATAAAATAAATTCAGAGAATGTACAACCCAGTATTAAATCTACTCTATCATTTGCAGTTATTTTGCTAATGAAGGAAGGAGCAACATGGAAGTCGATTTAGGTGGAATTTGAAATTAGAAATTAATGCTATTAATTCATTACGACTACGTATTTTGTTTGTCACGCTACTTTCTTGGTTAAATCCCCACCCTCTAAAACACATATATCAAAACGGCAACAATTTAAAAATTATTTCCTAGATAGTCACAATTAATGTAATCAGAAGGAAAGAAAGAGTGATTTATGGGAATCAGGAAAAGTAAATGACATAAATTGGTTTCATTTTATTTTTATTCTTTGCTTCCGGCAATGAAATTGTGAGAAGTGACTTTTCATCTACGTCACCACCTGAACAATGTAAAATAGTATGTACATAATTCAACTTAGAGGTTCACTCATTCACAACGCAGAGAGGAAGCGTGTGATGAAATTATTTATTGAAACCATATTTTTACTTAGAATGTATAACTGGAAACTTGTTTTCCAATGGATTTTCGTAACCTATTTATAAAATTCATGGGGCAGAAAACCCGAACACTGTCTGTGTTTTTTTTTTTTTTAAGCAGCCAATCAAACATGCTTGTGTCCCCAGTCATTGCCCTCGTCGTTACTCGCCGCTTTATTGACACAACCTAATCTAATCTGTTCTTAACTTATTTACAGCAGTAAAGTTTGCTTAAGCAAGATTTCCGATGTTATAACTACACAGTTGAGCGAGTGCGTTCAGGCAAGGTTGGCGTCTTCCTCAGTTAATATTCAACAACTGCATCGAGATTTGATAGGCTACGAACAACCGCAATAATTTCTATAATTGTGAAGAATATCGTAAGATCCCTACCTCTGTAAAAAAGTATTAGCCGTAAGTTTCATTAAATGTTGGAAATGATCTTGGATTTCATATTTTTCCCAAATATTCTCAGTGGCTAAATCTGAATAAGAAATTTGATCAAGTCATCTTTAATTGTACTCAGCGCAATGAACACATCATATACGAGTCATTTATATATAAAAAAAAATATAATATAATATTTACATTACGCTATGCTATATTATACTATATTATATTATATTATATAATATTATATTATAATATATTATATCTGAAAATATATATTATTTACCTTGATTGAAGTAAATTTTATATCACGCATTCAGGTGATGTGAGAGGAACTAGTGACTTGGCAGCGTATCAAATATGCAACGAAGGTTTCGAATAAAGTTGAATATATGCAGCGTTATCAACCATTGACAGAACAAATTATGCTAGAAATGTTTTACTTATATACGGTACACATCAAGAGGCCCACATTACATCTAAGTTACGGGAAAATAGATTTTGTGTCATGCACATTATATATAATAACAGTTATACACAATTTGATATATTTTTTTTTTAATCAGGCTTTAGACGGTGTTTAGAACTACATTGCAATCTACGACTGCGACGTCCGTAGAATTTGCAATGTCGGTCGGAGTAACTATACGATAGCATTAAATCAAAAATCAACAAAGAATATATAAATAAATATATTAGAATACGAACAGTAATGATTCAACTATATAGACAATTTTTTTTTAATATCTCTTAAAACAAGTACAATTTTGAAATGATTATGTCACACAAAAATTACTTGACTTCCAATCAGAGGTGTTTCACTTTGGGAAATAGCCAGCAAAAATCTGCTGAACGTTAACAGCGTATGACTTTCTCTTCAAAACACTGATTTCTCCGCCTTTTCATTAACTGTCTTGTGCAATTATTGGGAGTGGTCATCCAATCAAATTTTCTATTGGAGTCATGTTGATCAGACAAAATATTTCGCTCGCTAATGATGCCAAAAATCGAATTTCTATAGTTTATTTTTCTTAAAGAGCTGTCTTCGTGCTTTCTACGTATTTTCGTTGAAAGTTTTAGTTACTCAATCTTTAACAAGTCATAGTATAAATGTTATTCTTCTAAAATTTCCAGCGCTGCATTTACAACAATCAATAAACGTATCCTAGGTAAAGGAGCATTTATTGAATACTTATCTAATATGATTTCTAAATATAGATTTAGATGCGTGTGTAACATAATATTGATGTTGGTATACATTGAGTTCAAATGGACTGGAAGTAAATGCATCCATAAATCACTTGGACCACAAGAATGGGAGACGTACATACGCATATACATACATGTATTTATATACATATATATATATATATATGTGTGTGTGTGTGTGTGTGTGTGTGTGTGTGTGTGTGTGTGTGTGCGTGTGTGTGTGTGTGCTTGTGTGTGCACTGTAAGAATTAGGGAAACTGTTCAAAATTAAATGCAATGCTCCTTTCTCGGAGAAACTAATGCAAATATTGGGTTGTCCGAAAGTTCGTACCGATTTATAGTAGGTTACCTTTCGACTTATTTGCCATAAAACCACCTCAATTCTAGGAAGAAGGTATCTTCAAGTTAAAGGAAATTTGGAAACGCATTGTGCAACAAAATTGTTCAAAATTGGTTGATTAAAAATGTAACGGCAAGTATTTATTGACCTTTTTCTTTCCTTTAAATATCAGCACGAACTTCCCGGACAACCCAATACATTACATTTGTAGTCAAATATATTGAATTTGTTTTACTCAGTATACTCTACATGAATTTGTTTTATTCCCGTGTGATTATCTTTTCCTGTTTGCTAAAGATTAGTCAAACTTCGTCTTGTACCATGTACATTTAAACATTGTTTGGCTGACATTCTGAGCAGCGATCGGTAAACCGCTAGATCGCAGTTGCGAATAATAATGCGCCAATTATAACAAGTAAGCAAAAATTCATACATAGATACGTACACTCTCAATGAGACATGTATTTGTCTGTGAATCTGTCTATCTTTCTATGCATACGTGTGATTGTATGTAGGTATAAATATGAGGGAGTGTAAATATATCATATTAATATTACTCATCCTAGACATTTTCGATTTTAATTGAATCAGATATAATTCAACCGATCATGAATTAATATACAATACAGATGTCCTAAGACAATTGCATTCATAGTGTCAATCGTGGTATCTGTTACATTAACGGATAGTATGATATTTCCTTCACAAAATCGATCAATAATTACAAATAATTGCACTTCTCTTAACTTGTATAACAACCTTCTGCGCATACGCCTATGTTATACTTCAATAAACTATCCAACTGATATTACATATATAACTTTGAAATCTTTTATTAGATAAATCTTATATTATAAAATCAAATTTGTTCTCCGCTTTTCCAATCGACTTTAGCCACGAAGTTTCTTTTGGCCAATGCAGACACCTATACAACATTGTAAAAATAAAGATCATGAAAACACAAGAAATGAATTTTGATAAGTTCCTATCTAAAATAACATACAGAACCTACATAGAACCAGATGCAGAATCTGTATAATGCACACATATATACACGCGCGCGCACATATATATGTATGTATGTTTGTAAGTATGTATGTATGTATGTCTGTATGTTTGTATGTATGTTTGTATGTTTGTGTGTGTGCGTACGCGCGAAAGGTGGTGCTGCTGCATGGCCACTTCCAATTGACTGAAACAAGTAAAAGAATAAAAGAATGATAGTTCTTGTGTTAACTTATAATAAATGCAATTTATTTTACAGTAATCTGATTGATTACTCTATACTTATGTATGTATGTATGTATGTATGGGAGAATTCACGAAAAACAACAGACGAAGACAGGTAGTGTAAACAACAAATAGATGTATTAGTATAACGCTCGGAAATAAAGTCTTTAACGTTTTGAGCCTACGCTCTTCAAAAGAAAGGAACACAGAAAGAAACAAGGAGAGAAAAAATATATATGTGTAGTGGTCAGCGATCGATCATGGCGAAATATATAT
>NC_068982.1:24365675-24370975 GCF_001194135.2 Octopus bimaculoides
TATATATATATATATATGTGTGTGTGTGTGTATATGCAGATAGTATTATGATCATTATTGTCAAATAATTCCTAGTGCCTACAGAAGTAGTATTAATAGCAAGAGTCAGAAGTCTTCTAATAAGAATGCAGAAAACTACTTTTTCGAGGTCTGATCAATAAGTATTCGCTCTGTTGTCATAGTAACACAGCAGAGTGAGGCTCCTTGGCAGAGATTTGCCTTGAACTCTGCTGTGCAAGTGCAGTAAGTTTTAACATTCTAGTTCACTTCCACTGTTTACTGCAGTACTTAGCAGGAGGATGTGTAGCGTGCAGTCGTGGCATTGACTATGACACAGAAAGTTGTCATGGCAATACCTGCTTGCAGGCCTATGGAAAGCTGCAGAAAGTATATGAAGAAGAGTGAATGATCCGCGCACAAGTGCACGGGTGGTTCAGACATTTCCAACATGGCTGAAAAATGTCGATATTGATGAAAGTTTTGGGAGACCCGCAACCAGCGAAACTGAGAAAAACATCGCAGATGTACGTGCAGCTGTGACGGTAAATCGTCGAATAACGATGGCTGAGTTACCAGAGGATTTGCAAATTAATTACGGTTTAGTTCAGTCAATTATAAATGAACATTTGGAGATAAGACGGCTATCTGCCATGTTTGAGCCAAAACTGCGAAGTTTGTGCTAAAACCCGAACTGACCAAAAATGCGCTCCGGTTTCGGTTGCACAAGATCTCCTTGATTATGTCGAGAACGATAAAAACTTTTTGAAAACTTTTCCTCAGCCTCTGAGGCAAACGTATCGCCAAGCTTTTGTCAAAATATGATGCAGATTCTCTGCTCAACTTTCTCTGTCATGTTTAATGCGACGATCACACGCTACACACCATCCAAATTTTGCTGTAAAATGATTAACAGTAATAGAAGCAGTACTAATATCAAAAAGAAATATCTATTTCTGTCAGAGTGAAAGTGGTGCTCCTCTTCTCACGCGACTAAATGGTATGGGAGCCATTATAAAGTTAGACTGTCAGTCGTTGTAGGAGCTCAGTAGTAGTAGAGTCGTTGTACGAGTTCTCAGTCAGTGTTAGTTACGTGATGTATATGAGTTGGAGTTATTGTCAAGTTAGTCGTCCCAATGTAATTGTCTTGCAGAGCTATCAGTGACAGCACGATAGACGAGTCAAAGGTAATAAGACAGGGAATATCGCCAAAACATAATTGTGGAGACAGAATATTACAGTGCCGATAATAACATACACGTAGATGTGTATCCACACTATGATAGTGGCGCCGAAGATATAAACAATTCACGATGATAAAGTTGAAAAAATGTTTTTTCATTTGGAAAAAACAATTCGCGCGAACGACGTTCAAACATTTTCTCGTGGAGAAATAGAAAACTTGACAGAGGAATAACAAAAACTTTTATTGTTGAAATTTTACAAAACTCCCTAAGATTATGGAAAACTTATTAGCGGATCTAGCTGAGTTGCAAAAACAGCAACACCAACGTCTCAAAAAACAACAACAAATGTTACAGCAGCAAATGCTACAACTAATGAAATTGGTAACAAAACTGGACAATACAATTTTGCCAGACCATCCAGCAAATTCAATACATGCATTTAGATAGGACCCTGAAGAAGGAGTTACCTTCGTGATATATTACCGAAGATTTGAACAAATTTTAGAAAAATAATGCCAAGATTGGATCGACAAAATGAAAACACGTCTAATTCTGAGGAAACTGGCGACGACAGAGCACAAAAGATACTGTAACTTAATATTGCCTAAAAGAGTTTATGACATAAATATCACGGATACAATTGACATTTTGTGTAGGATGTTTAGAGAAAAACATCGTTGTTCAACACAAGCTGGAAGTGTTGGAACACAAAGAACAGCAATAACGAAGACTTTACCACATATGCGGGTAGAATGAACAGAGAGTGTGAGAGATTTACACTGGATAAACTAACTCCAAATTCGTTCAAGTGCAAGATTTTTGCTTAGGGACTAAAATTGACACAGATGTCAGAACGATAATTCTCGCAAAGCTGGAAATAAACCAGGATATAACTTTCTATAAACTATCAGAAAAGTGCGATATGATATTAAAAGCAAGGCGCAACATAGACGAAATCCAATGCAGAGATTGTTTAGAGATAAAACTAGTGTGGAAGAGTCGAAGACAGATAGAGTTTTTCACAAAAAAAAAACACGATATACAACAGAAAATAAACCAATATATGGCATTCTGTGGTAGGTACTTGAAAATAGAATGTCCGTTCAAAAAAGCGAAATGTTTTTTTTTTTCGTTATGGAAACACAGAACACATTAAATCGTGCTGCAGAACTAAGATAACGAATAATTGGACCAAAAAATAAATAGTTTGTTATCAGAGAAAAAAATGCTTGTACAACGAGCAGAAAATTTATAAATCGAAACCACTAGTGTCAAGACACAATTAGACATGGGTATTGACATCCCTATCATAAATGAAGAAACATGGCGACACATCACTAAGCCGATATGATTTAAATCAAATAAAATATCATATCATGTTAAAGGAACGAAATTACATTTCATCGGCGAGCGTATTTGGAATGTAACTCATCGCGGTGAAACGAAAAGTACAATCAATTATGTGTTGTAAAATTCACTAGACCTATTTGGCAGAGCATGCATGGAGTTATTTAAAATGTGGCATACCCCGATTAGTGTTCTCTGTGAAAATATAGTCGGCATGGTAAAAATTTCGAATGATGTCGAACTGAGACAAAAAATTTTAAAATTTGTTTAGCATGGCCGCAGCTCTAAGCTGAAACTATATTTTAAAAAAATGATTATTTTTTTTTTTTGAAGGATTAGGCTATCGTGGTAAAACAAAATACAACACCTGCTTTTAGGCGAAAACAGAACGTGCTGTTTGCGGTGCTAGACCGCGTCAATAAAGAGCTGGAAAGACTAGAACGTCTTGATATAATTGAAACACTCGACCTGGGCAGCTCTGACTGTTTATGTAAAGAACAAAAATAATAAACTAAAAGTGGGTTAAATTACTGTTTAGTCGAACACATTTATCCATTACCAAGCCCAGAAAAACATGTTCTCAAAACTAAATAGAGGAAAAATTTTCTCGCATTTAGCACTCTTGGAGGCCTATCTACAGATACAGATAGACTGGGCACACGTTGTAACAATCAACACACATTGTGGATTGTAGAAATTCAAGGGCTCCTTTTGCAGTAACAGTGGTGCTTGCCATATTCCAACAAGTGATGGACGCAATGTTAAATGATTGCGGCTTCACTATTGCTTATCACGATGATATCTTGATATAGAGCGTATCAGTGGAGCAACACATCGAACATATTAAAAAAGTATTCGGGAAATTAAATGAATGTGGGTCTAGACTAATAGAGGAAAAGTGTGAATTTTTGTTGATGAAAGGGGACGAAAGCTAGGCCAATGCAGGGCGACGGCAATTCGGAATATGCCTACCCCCAAGGAACGTCAAATTGTTACAAGCATTTTTAGATTTGGTAAATTACTATCATGTATATATGCCGAAAATACACAACACAAAGGCTCCAGTAAACGTGCTGGTAAAAACCGATGCCAAATGGTTTTGGTGAGGAAAATGCAAGAAGGCATTTGAGGAAATAAAAAGCATGTTAACTTCAGACTTACATACTTCAATTCGAAATGAGAAACGATACTAGCAACAGATGCTAGTGAGTACGGGATAGGTGCCGTACTCCTACATAAATGTGAATATGACATCCAAAAGTTCATAGCTCACGCCTCAAGGATGCAATTGCCAGCAGAAAACAATTATAGCCAAATTGAAAAAGAGGCATTGTCGATTATATTTGGCATAAAAACGTTCCACCGGTTTATACATGGTAAACGGTTTAGACTACAAACAAATCATCGCCAGTTGCTAACGATTTATGGATCCAAGAAAGGAATCCTGGTACATACAGCGAACAGGTTGCAGCGATGGGCCACCAGACTAGTTGCCTGTTGAACTCCATACTTTAAGTTCTCAGCCATGTCCTCACGATGTTTCATCTAAAGTTGTAAGCAACTGTCAAGTTGACACATGTTTAGTATAATTGCAAAAAGGTTACGCTGTTATCTTACAGAATCTGACACAGCTCGTTCAGTCAATGCAAGGTCCCGATACTCATAATTTTCTAAAACAATGTGTTGGTAGCATGCTTCCCTATACGCTTATTCGAGTAAGCATTTACCTTACTCGAATCTTGTAATGATTTCGGTCCGCGTACTTCATGCAACAGGAGCTATAATTAGTAGCATTCTGCTTGGCTAGGGTGTACACTGTAAACTCTTGTAAGTGAGTCAGCCTCACGTTTCTTCTGATCCATTTATTGTTTCTCCTGGTGTAATATTTGGGTAATTGTGGATAAAGGAGTTTTCTTGTATCTTCATTTATTTGCCATGACTTAAAAAAGCAGTAAGGGTACTTTCTTTTGGAGAAGAGTAGTTTCTTTTCTTGCAAGGCTGTTTGATTTTTAAAGATAACCTTTTGGTCATTCTCTAGATGAACACTCAGATGAATGTTGGTTAGGTGTCTCTCATGAATGGGAAAATTGAAGACACGCCAAAAAGCCTCATTGGTACTAATGTATTTCCTTCTATCATGATGTGCAACATCGTTATTTTCATTTATTTTCTGACGGCCGTTCTGCATGAAAGTTTATGTTTCAGCATCTAAAGCTTTGTTTATATATTTGCAAACATGCTTAATAGAGTTAGCAGTGTTGCAGAATTCAACATTGACTCTGACTACCTGTATTCGTCTTCACTTCACTACAGCTACTCCGTTTTCTCTTGAATAGAGTGTGAACATTGTACTAGGAGACTTGTTTGAAATTTAAAATGCGGATTAAATGAATGAATGAAGTACGTGAATATCTTTACAAGATTGATTGAAACAAATAGCGAGGTGGAACCCCGCACACACGCATGTATACACACACCTACACACGCATACATAAAGTTTCAAGCATCAGATGAAATGGGCGTATGAGAGGGAGAGAAAGACACCTCATAGAGATAGATAGAAAGAGACAGAGCAAATAAAAGGATGTATTGTCATGCATACCTACATACATAGATAAACAAGCAAACACCTTTTTTATATGTATGTGTGCGTGTGTATACGTGTGACAGAGTGTGTGTGAGTGCCACTTAGACGTCACTAACTCTCTCTCTCTCTCACACATACTCATATATATTTATATATATATATATATATATATATATATATAT
>NC_068982.1:24370998-24387871 GCF_001194135.2 Octopus bimaculoides
TGTGTGTGTGTGTGTGTGTGTGTGTGTGTGTGTGTGTGTGTGTGTGTGTGTATGTTTGTGTAGATGGAGTATTCATGTATTCTAGTTTGTGTCTTAGCCGTTCACTTCTGTTTGTTCGCCGTGCGTTAGTTTATGTTTATTTACTGGGTAGATTTTTTATCTGGCATTTTAATTGCCTGTTTATGATTTTTTTTTCGAGATGTTGTGTTTCTATATAATGGAGTCGTTAACTTTTTTAAAGATTTTTTGATGAGCCACTACACTTTACACCAATGCGGTGAGTGAAGTGTTAAATATGTTTTACTTCTCAAAAGGTTTGTTTGTGAAGAATGTATTTGAAAAACATTAAGTCGTTATCCATTAGCTATATACTTCACGAATAGTTGTTTTCATGGGTAAGGAATTTTGGAGAAATATTTTAGAGATTTAAAATATCTGTTCTTTCAGGAAAGTAGTTACACTTGTTCTGTGTGAGCGCATTTATGAATGTGTATGTTTGTAAATGTGTGGGGTCTGAGTTGTATTTCTATAGAAATATTTTTTTTACATTTTTTTCAATGAGCTCTGTCGGTGCAAAGCAGATGTATGTTATCTGTAGTTGGTAAGCTATAGTGTACACCTGGATTGAATGCTTATTTTCCAGTATTCATAGAACGTACATAAAACTTTGTGTGTATACCTGCGTGCATGCGTGGGGGATTAATTTTGTTTATGATCACTAACGAGTAGTTTAAGCTGTGAAGTTGGTATATATTGATAACTGATTTTAGATGTATGCTTTTCTTATGGTAGACATATTTTATATGTTCTGATTTTGTTATAATGAATAAATTTCTATTAATTTGTCCGTGATATGTACGTTCTTTAATTGTCCATGTAGAAGAAACATGTTTCGGTTCAGATGGAAACGTTTCTTGTTTTTTTGGAAAACTTTCGAAGTATCTGTGTTATGGATAATGTATCGAAGATTATATGTTTTATTTGGGGGCGTGTGCAATAATTGTAGCATATGAATGTTTGCATAAGTCTATCTATATTTCCGACGAAGAGCTAAGTTACGGCAACGTAAACACACCAACACCCGTTGCCAAGCAACTGTGCGGGTCATACACATGCACATTCCCAAATATACGTACACATGCACAGACTCAGACGCAGACAGAGACATACACACACAAATAAAGCACGTATATATATATATATATATATATATATATATATATATATATATATATACAAAACAGAGTTTCTTTCAGTCTTCGTCTAGCATATCCACTCACAACGCTGTTCTCAGCTCTAATTTACATTAGAAACATCTTGACAAAGGTGCTACGCTGTGGGATAGAGCACGGAAGCATGTGAATGAGAAGTGTTACGGGGATAATAACAATAAAACACGAGTGTTATGTATTAGTCATTATAAATACCGACAGTCAGTGTCAGTAGAGAGTACGAAGTAGACGGTCATATATTAGTCATGTACTTACCTTTCTAACTAACTATAATGATATACCGGAGTGGGTGTGATAACCGTCCGACAGAGGATTACAGAGAGTGCTGATATGAAATAAACAAACTTCGAAGGGGTTACGAAATTCATAATGTTTTTGTGCTAATTTTAAGGTATATAAAATCGTAAAATCATGGAAAAGTTGTTAGCCGGGTTCCTCGAGTTGCAAAAATAGCAATAATAGAAACTGATGGAACAAAACAGTAGCATCTACAACTCCAAGAACAACAGCAGAAGCAACAACATCCACAATTATTATTTAAGCAACAAGTGCTGCAGTTAATGAATACTAAGTCGTGAGAAAATGCTAAAAGTATGTCCTCGCTGGATTATGTTGCAAACTCAGTAATAGAATTTACGTATGAACCAGACAAAGGAATTATCTTCATGGCGAGGTATAGAAGTTACGAACAAAACTCTAATAAGGAGTGCTAAGATTGGGATGTCTTTATGGAAACATCTTTAATCTTAAGAATACTGGCAGTAGGAGAACATAAGCGTTACAGCATTTCCATACTTCGCAAAAAACATTCGGACATAAAATTGAAAGATAAAATAGACATATTTTGTAAAGATTTTAGCGAGAAGATATATGTTGGAAATATTTGAACCTAGAAAAGAACAACCAGGAAGATTACATCACCTATGCTGGTAGAGTTAGCAGAGAATATGAGAAGTTCAAACTGGACGAATGAATGACAGATACGTTCAAGTGCCTGATATTTACTCAAGAATTAACTGCAGAAAATGACGCAGAAGTAAGAAGAATACTCGATAAACTGGAACAAATTCAGGCTGTAGCCTTGAAACAAACATCAGAAGAGTGTGAAAGAATAGTAAATTATGACACGACACAGAGAAAATTCAACATAAAGATTGCTCCAAAATGAAACAAGAGCGAAATAGGCAGAATAGATATTAAGTGTTTGCTAAAATACAGTACAAACAAATCAAAGGTCAGGAGACAAACCCATGTTTTGCATGTGGAGGTCTGCACCAAAGAAAAAACTAACCATTTAAGAAAGTGGACTGTTTCCGTTGTGAGAAAATTGGGCACGTAAAAGCCCACTGTAAGACCATGATGACAAAATGTTGGAATGAAAGAAAAAGAATAAACAAGATGTCGTCGAAAGAAATTTGTAATATAAGAAATAGGAAATTTGTAAATGTGAAAATAGAAACTATAAGAGTAAAAATGCAGTTAGACACGTGCATTGATATTACCATTGCCAATGAAGAAACTTGGAAGAATGCCGGTAAAATAAAATTAAGTAAAACTACAAAAAACACACGTTTTTTACGGGTAAAAGATGGTAATTTGTTGGCAAACTTGGGTGTCATATGACATTCCATGACCAGAAGTATATGCTTTAAAAATTCCGTTAATCTATTAGGCACAGAGTATATGAAACTGTCCAAATTGTGGAATACACATATAAGCTTTTTTCTATTGGAATATAGTAGGTTTAGTCCAATTTCGAATGCGATTGAGAGATTGAGAGATTGAGAGGAAAAATAAAACATTTATTCCTAGGTATTTTCTCGGATGAACGAAGGTAAATATAATAGTAAAACAAAACGTCTAACACCTGTGTTTAAGCCAAAACGGAATGCATCGTTCGCAGCAATAGAACAGGTATATAAGGAACTCGAAAGATTTGAAAGCCTAGGAACAATCGAGAAAATGGACCACTGAGACAGGTCAGCACCTACAATCAACGTAAAAAAGAAAAATAATATGTTACGAGTTTGTACAGATTTTTCAACAATGTTGAATGATTGCTTAATCTCATAACTATCCAATGCCGCATCCTGAGGATGTGTTTGAAAAAAATGAAAGGCGGGAAAGGCTTCTCAAAACTAGACGTCTCGGAGGTATATCTATAAATGCAAGTAGACGGAGAATGCTCACATTTATCAACATTAATACATACTGTGGATTATTTAAATTTAAGCGTCTTCCCTACGGTGTAAAACTACCTCATTCCATAATTCAGTAAATAATGGATACAACGCTGGGTGGCTGTGATTTTGCTATCGCCTATTTAGACGATATTCTAATAAGATGCGAATCACATGAACAACATGTAGAACACGCTAAAATGGTATTCGAAAGGATTAGAGAATACAGCTGCAACTTAACAGAAGTTAAGTTCTTTATGTTAAGAATTGAATACTTCGGTCAGATAATAGATAAAAACAAAGGGAAACTAACCATCCTGAACAACTGCGATAAAAAAAAAAATATGCCCACTGTGAATAATGTGACTATGCTACACGCATTTGTGGGTTAAGTAAAATATTATCAAATTTACATTCCCAATATACATAATGGAAGGGACCCACTCAATGATGTTACAGAAAAATGCAAAAAGGGGCTGGATTGATAAGTGCCAAAAGGCATTTGACAAATTGAAAAGCATTTTAAAATCGGACTTATAGTTAAAGTATGTTGATCCAAAGCTGGATGTTATAGTGGCTATGGATGATAGTGATTACAGTGTAGGAGCCGCACGTCTGCACAAATATGACGATGGGATTAATAAGGTTAGAACCAATGTCTCACGATCGTTATTAACAGCTGAAAGAAACTATAACCGATAGAATAAGAAGCGTTAGCAAACATATTCGGTGTGAAAAAAAATGCCATAGGTTTGTTGTTGTTGGCACTCTGTCGCTTACGACGTCGAGGGTTTCAGTTGATCCAATCAACGGAACAGCCTGCTCGTGAAATTAATGTGCAAGTGGTTGAGCACTCCACAGACACGTGTACCCTTAACGTAGTTCTCGGGGATATTCAGCGTGACACAGTGTGACAAGGCTGACCCTTTGAATTACAGATACAACAGAAACAAGAGTAAGAGTGAGAGAAAGTTTTGGTGGAAGAGTACAGCGGGGTTCGCCACCATCCCCTGTCGGAACCTCGTAGAGCTTTAGGTGTTTTCGCTCAACAAACACTCACGACACCTGGTCTGGGAATCGAAATCGCGATCCTATGACCGCAAGTCCGCTGCCCTAACCACTGGGCCATTCTCGCCTCCGCCATAGGTTTACTAATGAATTAAATTTTTGTCTACAAACGATTCATCGCCCAGTATTGTAAATATACGGTTCTAAAAATGAATACCAAAATATACAGTGAATAGATTACAGCGATGGTGCACTACATTATTTAATTATGATTACAAAATAGAATATTTACTAGGTCATGCAGATGATTTGTTCAGACTGATACCGAAACACTGAGAGCCATTGGAGTATACGGTAATCACAGCAGTAAGAGGAGAATGAGAAATAAATTATGTAATGTGGAATGTGGTACGCGAATTACCTACCGCTGACTCTGGAAGATATACAATGAAATGCGGTAAAGGACAAATTCATAACAAATGAAAAGAATACTGTGATCAGGAAAAGTAAATAGGAACATGATTTGTTTGGAACGAAACTAAGAGGTGAGCCTATATTCAATTTGTGATGACATACTGATATATGCACAGTGAGTAGTAATACCTGAAGCATTGCAAAAGAAAATGTTGAGAGAATTTCATGTTAGAAATCCTGGTATTTCGCGATTGAAAACTTTAATGTGTAGAGAAATCGAAAATTTAGTGTAGAAGAGGCGCTCTGGGGGCAAAATTGCCGGCGACAAAAGTAAACCTTGACCAAAACTAGATGCTTCGTGGCCGAGATTACACATCGACTTTGCCGACCCCGTCATATTACTTAGTGGTAATGGATAGTTTTTCAAAATGGCCAGAAATGTGAAAGTGTGAAAGCCAATCTCTTCAACTGCGACAAGTTTTTACATAAGATGTTAACGAAATTTGGCATCCCAGACGCGATAGTGTCTGACAATGGAACGCAATTTGTATCTTTTTAGTTTTAAATGTTTAGTAAAACGTTCACTGTAGAAATATATACGTGCCATACTATCCCAGATCTAACGGACAAGTAGAATGTTTTATCGAAACGTTCAAGAGAGTTCTAAGAAAGTCGAAGAAGGAAGTCATGGATGAGGTAGCCCTACAATAATTCTGAAGAATATTATCCGTGTGACACCAAATTCAAATACACCAGCAGGCATGTCACCAGTGGAGCTGATGTTTGCGAGGAAAATAAAATCAGTCTTCGCCAAATTGCTTCCTGGCAAGAAAAGAAATGTTGCAAAAGATAATATAAGATGTTTCAAATTGGTAAAAAGGTATCGGTTAGGGCATATAAGAACGGAAAACAAAGTGTGGGAGATGGCGAGATTACCAAACGCGTATGAAAAATGCTATACTTGTTAAAAGGAAGTAAAGGGGAATACAAGAGATACATGAACCAGCCCCCCCCCCAAAAAAAAAAACAGATTCGTTGAGAGCGAAGCCAAGGGAATGGAAGGACCACAAGAATGGTTATGTGATACTTTCCAAGTTCCAACGCCACTACAAATAACTGAAACCAGATGCACAAGCGTAAGAAAAACAAAATGTACAGAGTTTCTGGAAGTAGATGCCAAACGACAAACTATTAAATGTGTAACTGTATGAACAAACAAATAAGTAAAAACGGGAGGTGGATTTATATAAGAATTATTGCTTTTAAAAGAAATAAAATTAAACTTCCCAAGTGAAAAAGAGAACTGAAAACGTGACGTGTGGTATGTGAAGTTATTATAAATACTGTCAGTCAGTGTCAGTAGAGAATACGAATTAGACGATTATAGAAAAGTCGTGCCCTTACTTGTCTTACTAAATATACTACTATACTGGAGTGGGCGTGATAACAGGCCAGTAGAGGATTCCAACAGGAAGCAAACGTCTTAACAAACATCATGCTTGCTCCTCAGAAACTAGTCAGCGCATATAAAATGTGGCGCACTCTATTTCAAATTGATACCTGGCACTGATTATGATTCCTTTCAGTGCAGCTCCAAATTGGTCAAGTAATATCTATTAATACTGACCTCTTTCAATATTTGATAATCTCAACTGAATTGTGTTTAAAATGCCACGGTGAAAACGTCTATATTAGCGAAACTCTCCCATAAAACTCTGCTGTGGTTTTGAACCCGATCCATGCAACTGTACAAGAAACATCTTATAATAGAAACACACATACGTATGTATATACTTATACTCACAATCATACGCCCATACACACATACACACAGACATATAAACAGACACACACATATACATTCGTACGTACATACATACAATGTAACTGTTAAATTATTATTTATTATCAATATAATTTCCACCCATTTCTTGTAAAACAACCAAAATTAGATAATTTCATTTTCGAAGTAATTTGTAAATGCTTCTGGCACTGATAATATTATTGTTACTTTTGTTTTCAATTAAATACATTTCACATGTAAATATTGTTGGTAAAATTAAAATATACAAACAAAATGTGTAAAAAGTGGCTAATTATATAACTTTTGTTGCAATCAATTTCTGATAAATAAAAAAAAAACACCTTCAATTCCGTATCCACCCTAAAATACGTGCTACATTTCATTTAATATTCTAAAATATAACAGTGAAAATATTATTTGAAAACTTTATAGAATATTAAAGGAAAAACAAATTAAAATGATATGCTGAAAACTACATACAGGTTATTACCTTTAAAAATATAAATATATGCATATTTTATGAGATCCATGATTAAATTCAGGAAATGATAACATTTCAGCAAATTCTATATTACTTTCTATTCCACATATCTGGTAAAATGGAACATCGATTCCTATTGATATCCGTACGCTAATGACATAGTCGGTAACTTAGTCTAGGTCACTGTTTTGCTCATGTTTAAGGTAAAACTATAGTGTGCCAGTATGATAGCTATCGTGAGCCAATAGGATGATTTTAATCTGGAGGCTACCGAACAGTCACTCTATACATGGTTATTGCACCTTCATCTAAACATATTCATTCAATGTCTCCGTACGTTTTGCTTTGAGAGTAGGTTGTAATATGTGTTATTAAGTGCACATTATTTTAAGTCTAGGAAATACATAGACTTTCACTGGTTAGATTCTGATGTAGTAGTGTTTTAGTATGGTGTTTTGATGGTAATATCACGAAGTCTGCAAAGTTTTTACGTTGTTGTACATTCCGTCGTATATTTGCGGGTCATGCTGATAGAAACAACATGTTTTACATCATGGACAAGGTATTTGATATTGGGTTCTAGTCCATGTAGGTATTAAAACATTGCAGTGTTCAATGTTATGTGGCGTTCTACAGGATATCGGGCCAAAATATTGCAATTTATCAGTCAACCTTGATAGATAAACATAAACAGGTGTACTATATATAGATAAAATATATGAAAGTGAGAATATTGTTCATAGGATTGATATAGAACGACATGAAAGTATCGTTGAGAAGATAACTTTAAAAAGATCATAAGTTTTTAGATTAGAGCTGATTTAAAAATATTGAATACGCTGAATATATTTGCTTTGCCATATTGCCCTATTTTGTAATTGATCAATTTACTTTGTTTCCAATTTCACTACATTACTCGGGTGAAATGAATAAGAACTGAATACCGGTGCAGCCCTTTCACTCACGAATTACACCCAAGAGATTCTGACTACAACAGTGAATTCATCACATTTAAAATTATCTCTATGGATTTTCAAACGGATTTAAAGCTAGCACAACGAGTTATGATGTTTTCCTATATGAACACGTTCATCTAAACAATAAGATAAAATATAGAAAATAAAGGTAATCGTTGTATATGCATATTTCAGGCAACATTGTTCTTTTATCAGTACTATATCTTTCATCAGTACTCAAATATCTCAGAACTCATTATTTAAATATCCACCAAGTTTAGGCCTATAACACAAATAGATAGGCTAATTTACATAATAATCACTTTTCTGGTAACTTGTGCAATACACATTAACTATTAGGAAGGGCACAGCATTTCGTCTTATAAAACGTGAAATATACAATAACTAAAAATGATTTAAAAAATGAAGGAAGGTAGTATTACGGTGGACTTATAAAACGTCTCTAAGTAGAAAGTTAATATTATATCAAACCACGTGTAATAAAGACCAACATACTAGGAAGACTAATGATCTTGGACAATTATCAATCTGCTGATGGACTTCTGCAAAAAGATATAAGGGAGATATGACGATATAGACAAAAGCAGAAACTAGTGACATTAGGAAGCAGCAAACAGAAATAACTTCAGGACACTGTATCGCATAATGAGAGATTTCAATATTTCCAGATGCAATACAATGTGACGGTGAAAGGTGAAAATGGGAAGATTTTGCTGGCAGAAGGACAGCATATATTCCGGGGTCGAAAAATTCTAGGAGACACTGAATCACCCTGAACAAAGTGATACACGCTCAGCAAATGACCAAACGGCAGAACAGCTTGAAGTTACAAATCCACTCATGCTTTAAAAAGCATGAAAACCAATGAATCTTTAGCGCTAGATAAGATCTCAGTTGTGTTACTGTAGAATGATGGTAACAGTATGGTGCAAGTGCTAATAAACGGTGTAATATCATTTGTGAAAACAGCAGTGCCAGGTATGAAGGCACAGGGTGTTGTAGTTAAGTTACTAACGACAGATAATTTCAAAGATTGCAGCAACTGGAGGTGCAGCACCTAACTATCTGTCGAAGGTAAGGTGTTCTGCCTAGTTGTGTAGCAAAGTATAAAAGAAGTACTGTATAAGATATTTAGTGAAGAGTTTAGGAAGATCATGGCCCAAACATATCTTTGTACTGCAAAACAGCGGGATGATTGTTAGAATAATGTCCACTCGTATAGAAGTGGTACTCTATATAGGCATAGAATTTGAACACTTACGTCAGTTATTAAAATAAGAGATTCTTCTTACTTTTGAATTCCTTTCTGTACACTTGAGGTGTATATAAGTACTTGTAATGCATAATGGTCGAATAAAGCGAAAAGATATTATATGCAAAAAAGATCAAGGCGTTAAAACTTATTTGGACCATACCGGATGTCTGTCTTTATGTAAGATCTGAGCATTGAGGAAAGAGTCTTGGCCTGACCTCTTTACAAAATGGGGTGGAACTAGGAATAATTGTGGAGGGTAGACGACCTCGATATCACATCTGTGGAAAACTGCGCATCTCAAAACTTTCTGCCACAACAGCAAAACAGGTTAAAGAAAGGGTGTGTTCGATGCTGGCAAAACAATGGCTGGGGCAAGAATCAATCTCTACAACAACAAAAAACAGTAGCGTCAACAGCAGAGGGGGAAGAAAACGTTACAATAACAACAGGTAGAGCAAAATTAGAAATATCAGCAACAACTGTATAAGTAATAACACCTATAACCGTAGCAAAATATGTTTTAATCGCAACAGCTGTAGATCCCCTCCCCTCCAAGCAATATGAACATCAGCTTTATCTATAGTGCTCATTGAGGTGTCAGAAAAAAATCATTTTAACAAAATAACATTCCAGCACGGCAGTCTCTCACCAAGTGAGTGTGTTTTTCTTTTCCTAATTGCAGTAACACAGCCATTGACATACAAGAATCCCTTATCCGCATTGTAGTGTTCCTAAATGAACAAGGAACGAGGACTTTAAAAATCGAAAACAAAGCTTTATCAACTACCTGTCGGTTACTAAATAACATTAAATGTCCATCACCACCATCCCCACATCTAATAACAGCAACTAAGCGAAAACACAAGAATGAAACATTATGCAGAACGAAATCGAATAAACGCTTAAACTACAGCCACAACAATGAATGTAAATAACATCTAACTTTTTATAACAATAAGGATGTAGGACTGCTACCTCACAAAGCGCAAATTAGAGACATATGAGGTTTCAACAATATGAGTGAAAAGTGAGAGAGCTTCCCACTCTGTGATCCCGCGTATATACTCGGGATCACAGAGTTACGACTTCAAACAAAGTACTTCAAGAATTCTTCATCAAACCCACACAGAGATGGGATTATTGTACCGCATTGAAAAACAAAGAAGGTAATTGGTCATCATTTCTTCTCCCATTCTTTCTAAATTCATAAGTGAGTTACTTAAACGCAACTGGTCTGAGGTGACCCTGGGATGAGAGGTATTTGCTCAATAACTTCAGGTTATTACCTATGGATGAAATAGCCATAAGTGAAATCGGTAATTTCGACACTCATGCTCTAGAGTACAAGTTTGGTAACAATTAGATGTACGCTTCTCTGAGCAGACATAGTATATGGTATGGCAGTGTTGTTCTGGGAAGGTTTGGGTTAGAGATACAGTTGAATCGCATGGAAAGTTGTTAGTTCTTGACACGAACAATAGTCGAAGTGATATCTACAGATTAGTATCAACGTACCGAGATTTGTGAGATAACCAGAATTCTTTAAGTGTCTCAATAAATGTCTTTGAAACGCCTGACTCATTACACTTAGCATTTGGCTGGAACGCCATCTTGGATACAGCTTTGAATTCTGTGTATTTACCTGACTTGAGAATGCGATGCAATATAGCAAATACCACAGATATAGCAAATAAACAACTCATCCCTTCCCCTCTGTTGCTTTTACAGCATAATTTTCCTCTATCTAGTATTATTTTTTGCTTTTTTCCAAACGCAGGAAGACATATTCTCTGTAAACTTACATTTGATAAATTAACACATAAATATAGAAGGATATTAAACGAAAAAATATATTTATTTGTGTCGAGACTTTTAAGCATCAAATACAACAGATAATGATAATGCGACCAAATACAATGCATAATGATAATGGTTTTCTATTATTTCGCTATCATTTAACAGTTTAACGTTACGATAATTTTTTCGTCGGTTTGAGAGCAATTCCTTCAAACAGTGATCATGAACATCGTCTGTCCACTGTGTTGTGCTCTGCAAGTCGGGAGTCTACGGTATTGTTTTAATAACCTTCTCTTTATCAACTTGCATATCATTTTAGATTGCAATCACTTTTTCGCCGTTTTAAATTCTCCAAACAATTGTATCCCTTTTCCTGTAGCTAAATTGTTTTCGAGGAAATGTTATGTTTATGTCACATCTATTTCATACAGAATATGTTATTTACCCTCAGTGGATTTATTCACTGTCATTGCAGTTAATTCTCCCAAAAGTCATACCTTTTCCCTTTATTTAATTTCTCTTCTACTACAATGTTAGCTCTTTATATGCTCCTACAAATTTCTATTGATATTTTCTATATAAATCATTAAGGTTCATTATCTCCAATTCCATTGTTTTCTATCCTTTTAGCTCTTATCCATTTTAGCTCTTATCTGACAAATGTTAATGTTACCTTATTCATTGCAGAAAAACGTATCACATTTCAAATTTCTGTTTTATTTTGTTCTTGTTATATTGTTGATGATATTGATATCCCTGTTAATATCATATCTAATCTCAATCAGTCTGCCTTATGCAATATTTTTGAAAGACGTGTAACAACCAAAACCATTCATTTACCGCTTTCAACTATTTGTAACATTATTATTGATAATTTTAATTTATTCTTTACCACTATCCGTAAGTATGTATTTTCCCTGTAATAATTTAAGCTCTTCTTCAGTACTTTTTCTTCCGTTGATCATGACTTACGTGTTCTAACCACCATTAGCATTTACTTACACCATATTTAAATCACTTCCCATCTTATTTTTTGAAGGTTTGATTTAGTGGCTAGACCGTTTTCATTCAGTGACCTAGTTTTCTCACAATAATTTCGTACAGTTCTGTCATCTAGAATACATTTTCTTCATTCATACACTCAATGCAATCTCTGCTAATAACTTCTCACTATACTCCACAGTAACATGTCATAACCATCACATGAATCGCCTTCTATTTCTTGAATGCATATTTTGACTGGAATGCAAGGAGAGGTAAAGAAATATATTGACACTCCAATCTAAGACACTAAGGGGAGGCATTTCCATTCGAAATTACAGTTTATATCGCGCTTTCAGTTTTGTTCATTATAATTGAACTTGTTCTGCATTATATTAGTGAGACGTGCTTCAATTCGTGTTGCAAGAGAAAACGTCACCGTATAGAATATGAAAATTCCTGACCATGAGGTAAGCCTAAACGGAAGTTAAATACACGCAAGTGCAAACAGCGTGTTGCTGCCGTGTTGATGAATAATAGCAAAACAACAACAGATAGAACTTTGAGACAGAGGGAAACGAAAAGGAGTTGAAACAGCAACATTATTACTAAGAGAGGGGCCTCGAGGGAAGAATGTTACAATACAAAAACATTCCAATAAAAGTACTATACTTACGGACCATTATTGTTCCTGCTGATGTTGTTGTTATTATTGTTATTGCTATTATTATCATTATGATTATTATTAGTAGTAGTATTAGTATTATTATTGTTATTATTATTATCATATAGGCAGAATCGTTAGCAAACTGGACGAAATACTTAGCAGTATTTCGGTCACACTACACTACGTTCTGAATTCAAATTCCGCCGAGATCGACTTTACATTCCTCCTTTCAGCGTCGAGAAATTAAGTACCAGTGAACGACTAGTCCCCTCCCCAATATTTCTGGCTTTGTGCTTGTAGTAAAAAAATTATTATTATTATTATTATTATTATTATTATTATTATTATTATTATTGTTGTTGCTGTTGTTGTTGTTGTCGTTGTTGTTATTGTTGTTGTCTGGCTTTGGTTCGGTCTTACTCCTGGTAGGAATTATGTGGGTAGATGTTACGTGGAATTTCTTCCGGCTCTTTACGTACTAAAGTCAAGTGCTACTGAGGTCGGCTTTGTCTTTCGGGAGCCGATTAAATAAGCACGAGTGGAGCACTGAGGTCGATGTTATCGACTTCCCTTCCCACTTAAAATTGCTGTTCATGTGCCAAAACTAGAAAGAATTACGATTGCTATCGCTGCGGTAATAGGTACTTTTATGGTAGTCATTACGACTGCTGTTTTTGTTATTTTCCATTCTTGTTATTTTAAACTGATGACAGTCTTATTACCCTCACAGAAATGCATGTTATTTTAATCGAAAGCAGGTTTTAAGAAATAAATATTTCAATTGAACGTCTAATTTTAATTTTTAAGCTATCGTTCGGGAGAAACGAAAGAACAATTAATTTGCAAAGTCAACAAGTCGAAATCGATTATTCATTTGCTGAATTATTTACACATATGATTAAAACCGCTGCACGTTGATCGATGATTTGATTAAATTAAGTCACACTATGTGAGGGCACATGTGAGGGTAATTATCCTGGTTTGATGTCAGATACCGAAGACGTACAGAGATGAGAAATGATAAACAGAGAAAATTTAAACGTATTTCACACTGAATTAGACACTAAATATACGATGCCTTTATTCAACAAGAAAAGCAAAAATACGAAAACGAAACATTTAAAAATCATCTTACGTGCGTTTATTTTCAATCTTTTCTAATATATTCTTCATGTACTCAATAACCATTTTCTTAAAAATTAGGTGGTAAATGCCTATACTGAAGTTTAAGTTCCTCTACCATAAACAAGATCTGCTTAGAATAAGAAGATAACAATGGATAAAGTGTAAGTAGTACTCCATTGCTTTAGTGCAAATACGTAATGATATAATAATCTGAGATTTATCACAATGTACTACCGAATTTTCTTTGCTATCAGTAAAATAAATAAATACAAAATCTATATATATGGAATTCACTGCCTGTGCATGTGTATGTGTGTGTCTTCTCTATTTACGGGCAAGCCGCTGGATCAATCTGTACCAAATTTGGCACGAAGGCTTTTCATTACTCGGGAAAGGTTCTCGGAGATCAAATTTTGACCCTTGCCCATATAGTGCGCTGTCGACCTCCACCCTTTTACGACTCTTCTGATTTTTAAAACATTTTTGCTGCGGATTACTAGGTTTCCGATGACAGAAATGCCGTATATGTAAAAAAGCAAGCTTTCAACATTTTAATTACCCCCATCCTCAAATTTTAACTCTTAAACATTTTTTTCAATTTTGATTTTGAAACTACGTGGAAAAATACGGAGATTAAAAATATTGAAAAAAAAAATTAATTTCAAATTTTCTATGAAGAATTCCAAAATTGAACCACACATACTCACCACCTAATCCCGTTGTCCAAAACTGAAAATGAACTGCTAACAATAACAGCGAAATGTCTGGAAAATTTCTGTGTTTGTGTGTGCCCGCGTAAAACAATTTCTACAGCTTATGCGAATAAACAGAGAAAGTAAACAGAAATATGTTTTCAATACGTGTCGTATACGTTGGTTTTGTGACTGGATAAAAAATTGGTAAATATTTACCAGAACACTATATTTGTTAAATACTAACCTTAACTGTAACCCTAATCCATAAATTTGTTTGCGCTAGGCCCTTGCAACCCTTGCGGTAGCAGAGGACCTCCGAGAAGAACTAGAATTACTGAAATGTGGAACTTAAAATTTGATGTTACATGCAGCTCATGTAATTTTCAGAGAAAATAGAAACGGTAAGGTTTCCAAATAACGAAAGGTCGTCATACAGACGCACACCCGGTGAAAACTCTTATTACATTAATATAATTTATTCATTCATTCGGTCCTTTCGGTACTATACACAGTAGGATATCTTTCAATTAATATGATAAAATTTATAAATTTTAAAGTTCGATAATCCCGTGGCATATGTTAGGGATATCGACATGAGTTATTCAAATAATTGTTTGTGGATTCGACGTAATAAAATTAGCTAGAGTACACTCGATATTTCATATTTAAATCCGCTGTGACTATTTCTACCTGAATAGGGATTAGAAAATGTTATATCTTGATAAACGTTTTGAATATTTTCGGAACAACTCGCCTTATTAACACTTGGCATTTCACATTTATATCCGATGTGAGTATTTATTCTTGGATATACATTAAAAATATTATATGCTGATAACTTATATTACCTATTTTTTAATATTCTTGGAGCAACTCGATGAATGAACACTGGATGTTTCTATTTTAAATGAGATGTGAGTAATTATACTTGCATAGAGATTTAAAATACTGTATGCTGATAACTAACATCACATACTAACCGGAAAAGTCGTGCGAGAAACTTGATGTCCACAATAAGTAGATTGTAGCGTAATGTCCCCTTCTGTCAATGATCTTCAAAGCACACATCAATGTTCAATTTTGAAACTCAGCGAAATCCATCAAGCATGTATGCAAATACGTGAACAAGTGGTCAAACATGGCTGTTTTTGGCCTTCAAGAGGTAAAGAACAATGATAAGGTGACATGCTACCAGATGGCACGCTACATTATCGGCAACGAAGCAGCTTGGAGACTGTTTAACTTTCCGCTGCATGAACGGCATCCAACTGTAATCCATCTAGCTAGCACATCTAGAGAATGGCTAGTGAATCTACTTTAATCCAGACAATTTACAACGTACCCAGCAGCAAATTGTAGCTCTGCGTTCAACAACGTTGACTGCTTTTTTGAGGTTTGTAGCATAGATCTATTTGCTTCCGCTTTTTTCCAGCAAGAAGTTTCTCAATTTTACACATAGCAACACACCACTAAACAGTGGAAGAGACATTTAAGAGATGAGGAATTATGTACATTATTTATATTATTTACATTTGACGGATATTTGTCCTCATCTTGTTTGTTGTTAACACAACATTTCCGCTGATATGCCCTTCAGCTTTCATCAGATATTTGGGGGAGATTTCGAACCTGGGTTCTCATTCCTAAGGTATTTTTCGATGTTGTTGTTATTTTTATTATTATTATTACAATAATACAACTACTACTGCAGCAGAAGCAGCAACGGTAGCAGTAGTAGTAGTAGCAGTAGTAGTAGTAGTAGTAGTAATAGTAGTAGTAGTAGTAGTAGTAGTAGTAGTAGTAGTAGTAGTAGTAGTAGTAGTAGTAGTAGTAGTAGTTTGTAGTCTTGCTGGTTATGTCTGGGAGATTCTCTTTCCCTGGAAGATCTCCTGTGTTCAACCATTCATACACTGCATCCAGTAGATTATGCCTCCATGATCAAGTTGAGGCCCATTGTTATCCCTGTCTAATATATAGAGCACGAGGGCTTTTGTGATATCATCAATTTCCGTATCGCAGCATAAATCACATATAAGATCTCCTTAAGCACTTGATTGTACCGCCACGTTTAGCGGTCCTTCAGTTTTTCTGAAAATAACACGAAATGATGGACCTCGATCAACGCCTTCGTGATACCCTTAGAATCAGGAACTTTTCACCATCCGCTTGTGCAGCTATTATTTTTATCTGACTGTCTCTCTATCTATCTATCTATCTATCTATCTATCTATCTATCTATCTATCTATCTATCTATCT
>NC_068982.1:24389371-24390397 GCF_001194135.2 Octopus bimaculoides
ATATATATATATATATATATATATATATATTATTATTATATATATATATATATATATATATATGGGTATAAGTATTTTGATATGATTGTGCACGTACATCTTCATGTATACATAGCCCAATTATATAAATATATACTATATATTCCTGCACTCTCGTGTGTAAATTTTGAGATACACATGCTTTTGAGCATACCTTGTAACTACTCATATAAAACTTCATTACTTCTTCGCAAATGCTACAAAATGGGCTGTCAAACACTTCCGAGATTTCTGTCTGGTTTTTGCTGATAAATACAAGTCCGAGTAGTATTTTTCTATAAAATGCGCCAGTTTCGTCGAAAATCTGAGTAAAATGTAATATAATAGCACTCAAGAATATGCCTGAAACAGACAATCCATTCCTATCGATACTTTTTGTGTTCTATCGTCTGTCAGTAATCACTAGATCCAGATTTTCACACACTTTACAAACACACAGGCACATACACACACATACACATTAGTATGTGTTTGTGCATGTGTGTACACACGTGCGTGCATGTGTGAGAATGTGTATGTGTGTGTGTGTGTGTTTGTGTGTGTGTGGGGGGGGGTATGTGTAGCTGTAAGTCGATATTGCTCTTGATGTTAATAATACAATGTACGGATAAAAGTATGCCCGATGAAATATAATTAAAAGATCATACTGATATTAATATTGTACACGCTAAATTTATGATTCCAAATTAACATCGTCCTTACGTTTTTTTTTTCTTCTTTTTTTACTTTTTATATCACGGAATAATTATTTAAAATTAATCAGACTCCTTCAGCAATTCGGGCTCAGGTTAAACGTAATTAATTAAAACTCATCTGTTACATAGCGATTTAAAACAAATTATCATGGTTGATGATGTTTAATTTTACGTGTTTTGCCGTGTATTTTGTATCTAAAAATATTAGTTAATTGATATTTTCTAAAAATGCATTATACTATTTGCAAGACTATTTTCATTTTTATAAATAAATAAAATTTAAAAAATAAAT
>NC_068982.1:24390682-24392036 GCF_001194135.2 Octopus bimaculoides
ATATATATATATAATTATATATATATATATATATAATTGAAATTAAGATGGGTTATTTTACTTCTGGCACCTAAAAGATATCTTCTGAGGAAAGAATATAATCTATGCAAGTATAAAAATAATATATGACTTGCCTAAAATAGTTGTTAAAGATAAGATTCATCATGAATTGATAAAATGCTCTTATAATTAACTGATGTTTGTGCAAATCATCTCGAAATAGAAAATAAAAAATTAATCATCAATCGATTGCTATCAGCATCCCTCGTTAAATGGAGATGTCCTCCCCTGATAAACCTGATTAAATATGAGTTTGGAATGGCAGGCTATACACAAAATTCAAGACGTAACAGCGGTCATTGCATACAATTCGACGTAATTTGTGTTCGGGGATGAATGTAGTTTATTACTTGCTAGACAATGCCAACTTTATCATTGAAACTTCTACGAACATTACAGAAAATATTAAAGAATACATTAACGGCTGTCCCTGATAACCAATAAATCTGTGCGACGTCTCTCAGTAACGGGAAGGAAATGTCTATGGTTTCGTTTTTAATTTGAAGAAGCTTAACAAACCTAAAAATACGCATTAACTGCTGTGAGGACATGTTATTTCGTATTCATGATCCAGCAAACACAGCAATCTGTATTTCTTTATTTTAAATGATTATTTCTAATATTTATTTACGGTTAGATGTTTCGAAAAATATAATTACTATTCCAAAAAAACCTACAATGATATAAGTTGTATATGTGAGTGAGTCCTTTTAAACAACATCAGGGCCCCTCTGAATTTCAGGAAGTGACAATACCACTCTGCAATTGTTTAAGGGAAAGATACAGCAGACTAATTCCTCTCAAGTCTTACATTATCGTAGTTAGAAAATCTCTATTATATATATGTTACGCACGGATAAATCGTTTCAAAATAGAATAGATTGGCCAAGAGAGTGAATTTATGAGTAATGATTAAGAACTAAGAAAAAAGACATCAACATATTCATTAATAAGGGGATATTTATAAGCATCAAGTTATTAACAACATTTTAATTGAATGTATTACCACTCAAGTTTAGGTCTAGTTGTTTTAATTCGCTCAATAAATGCCTTTTATGGTGTTTAATTTCATACTCGTGAAGGAGCTATGAAATAAAGATACAAATTCATTGGAGAAAAAGACTTCCTATGCTATCCTCATATCCATTTGTAAATGGAGCAAGGAAATATCGATGAGTAATAACCCCTAATGAAAATGTACATACTGTTTTTTTTTTAATATTCATAATATAGCATGATGGATAAATAAACAGCTGAAACAAAACGAAGAAGCGATTAAATGTTATATTGGCAC
>NC_068982.1:24392057-24400199 GCF_001194135.2 Octopus bimaculoides
TTTTTTTTTTTTTTTTGGAGACATACTTTTTGAGTTAAAAACAACGAGCAAAGACAATGTCGACAAAAATAGAAGCCAACGCTAAAATAACAATTTAAACCTAATTACTAATGATGTTTACATCAAGTAACATATTTTAGATGGGGACGTTGTTTTTAATGTATATCAACATTACAAATATCGATTTATATAGCTTTTTGCCGGCAACGTGTGAATTTATCGCACATTTTAAAACATCACAGAGCTGTTCGTCAAGAGGGCAATTCAAAATGAACAGAATTTACTTCTTTTAAAATGCTGTTTCTTCACGAAGCTTATATTTTCAATATATTTGCCGAACAAACTTTAAATATAAAGAGAATACATATGTGCATGCAAGAACAGTGGCGGATAAAGGGAAAACTATCTATAAAAGCTACTACAAACTTACAGAAAATAAAGTCTTTTTTATAGTTGGAGCATAAACCAAGATCATGCATGTTGAACATAAAGCTTTCATTAAGGCATTTCTAATATTAGCTGCCGGAAGCTGACCTACATACCAGGAACTCTAGACTATATTTTAAAAAAAGAACGCATAATTTTCAAAACATTTAAAATGCGATCTGGATGAAATTTAGGGATGTCTCGATAAGCGCCACATGAAATAAGGTATCTAGCAATTTATTTTATGATTAATAACATCATAAATACAAAATACACTGTAGCATGCAAACAAACTCAAGTACAAACACATACAGATTCGAAGAAGCACATTCTCAGTTGAATCAATAATTAGAGTCACTAAATCAATTATCGACCTGATAAAAATTGAAACCATACACAAAGATTCAGATAATTACGTCATCACCAAACGTACTCTCATTCGTTGATGATTTCTTGCATAATTCCCTATAATTAGGTAAGACGGGGATCGATTCCTTGTCCAATATAATCTGCATGGAATCCATAACTAATATAACAAACATATATACATAATGCAGTAATTTACATAATTTGTTGTACCAAGTTGAGTCAAAAGTCTTTTATTTTCCGTATTTCTGTATTTCAAACTGTAATTCTAGCGATTTTCACTCAAAAACTATTTATTCATCAAACTATACCACATCGTATAGTATTGTGTGTAGCCAACATTGTGCCAGAAACTCCGTTCCACGCTTATAACATTTGTTTGGTTCAGACGCAATAATAGAAGGAATTTCCTTACACTCACGTCCAACTTCATGCAATCTTTTGAACCTCTGGCTATGCAAGAAATGAGACATGGCTGAGAAAAATGGGAATCTTATGTTGAAAGATAAGGATTTAGGGACTGTAGGCATAGTGAGGAAGCTCTTCTAGCTCCTCATTTCTTTCAGCTTTGTTATAGGTAGTGTGTGCGGGGGCGCTGCCATGCCTTAGAGGCGCACATCTTCGACTAATCTATGACGAGTACCCGGTTGTTAAATCATCATGTACTAACTACACTTGTCGAACATAAGTCATGTTGCTAAGTGATTTCCTCCCACTGGTGCAATCTGCGACTACTGATGTATTGTATTTACAGTTTTGCACTAGTAGTCACAATAGTTATTAGTGGTCGGATACCTTTGTATCTCTTCGTACCGGAATAAGGACACGCTAAACTCTCGTTTTACTATACCTGATAGCTCCACAGGATAGCGACTAGAACTATCAACTCTCAATACTTCGACCCTCAACCGACTACTGGTCTATTTATAATGGCTGCATCCTACTAGTTTTTACCAGGTAGGGATATAGTTTCACTATACTATCTCACATTTTAATTATTTTATTTAACCCCCCACCACTTCCTTTTTTATGCACTCAATATTTTTTCTTCTTAGGGTCTACTTTAAGGGATTCAGTGTTCTTCATTTTTCCTTGTACGTGTGGTTTCGAATTCTTGTAATAGCGTTGGAAACTGTAAAGTGTCATATAGCCAATCCATCAGTATTTCTACTCTTGTTGGTTCCTATAGTATTATTCTTTCCTTAAGCTAATTTGTATGTCTCCTATCCATTCCATTTCTGCTTCTTACATCATACATCATACATCATTATTCCTATGTATGAAACAATTTCTCCTTCTTCTCAGTATTGCTTGCCATTTTTATACATTCTTACATTTAGCTTATCTCCGATTATAAAGAATTTTGGCATATCTTTACTAGCACGTAATCTTTTTCTTCAGTGGTAACATTTTATCGAATACTGACTTCACCTTTTCTCGCAAACATTAATTCTGCTGGTGAACCTCCTTCTGGCGCATTTAGGTTCGGAGTAACACTTAATAATTGTTGGATCGCGATCTCGTCCGTGGCTTCCTCATTACATTTCTTAAATGTGTCCACGAAAATTTCAGCCCTTGCATTCGATCTATGGTTGTACGGTGAAATAGTTCTATGTTTTAACGTAAGCATCTCACAGAATCTTTTAAACGAACTTTTGAGTTAACCGGGTGATAACAGATATAAAAGTATTGAATAATTACCGCAAGTAGATGAAAAGATGCACGAGGGAAAATTGTGGAGTAAACGTGAAATTTTAAATATCTGTACAAGGAAGATTAGAATATGTTGAAGATGGCTCAGTAAACTAACAAACTTAAGAAGTTGAAAAGTTATGATGTATACAGTATAAGCGCTAGATTGGTGATTAATGAGTGATTGAGTGTGAATGACCCATTAAAGATGCTGAATGAAAGCGCATAACTAAATGGTAAACAAATGGAAGTTGATTAATGTGCAACATGCTGAAGGTCCGTGAATAAATATACTTAAGAACGTGCATTTAAGTAATTGTGTATAAACGGAATATTACAAATGAAATGTATATTTGAGAAATGAGAAATGAGAAAACAGAGGTGAAAATCAGATCACTAAGTGCAAGGTTTACAGTGAAAAATATAGGAAAAAACTAGGAAAAATAGAGATTTAGGAAAGCAAATAAAATATACATTCAGACTCATGTAAGATTTTGTGTGTATGTATTCCTTTATGATTAATGTGATTCTCACTAATAACATTAAAAATTATTAAAATTCGTAATAGCCTTATAAATATTACGATGATTTTTTTTCTTATCTTTGATATATAAATAATGAATTACTTCAGCGTTTTTAGTAAATAAAAATAAAGCTTTTATACAACACAGAATATTAATTTATCATTTTAGCAAAGTTAGAATAATAGCTTCAGCTATCCAAGCACTAAATCTATAGAAGGCCAATGGTAAGCTACGAAGCTGATTTTTTTTTTTTTTTGGTTTAAATTTTCAGTGATATTTTTAGAATGTAACATCTAAACCTTGAATTATAAGAAAACATAAATCTTCAATAAATTCCTTGGAGAAATTAAGGAAAATATTTGCTAAAAGCGAAATAAATAGAAACAAATATTAAGTCAAAATATACAATTAAAAGAAATAAGCAAGAGAAAAATAAATAAAACTGAGCTGGTTATTTTGTATCATATTAATTGACTTTATTCTTCTATTGTGAATACGGTTATAGTAAAACGACAAAGAATCAACATTAAAATATTTTGGTAAAGTAGAGTATTTATGGGTATTAATAATGCCTATTTACACATTGATATTGGATGACAGTTTAAGTAAAACTGATTTGCAAACTGTTTAGTACGAATAATATAATGAAGCCTGTATTAATGGATGTCAGCTATTTTTTTCCTTAATGCCTTCTCTGAATAAAGTATGTTAATTACATGTAGATAAACTAAAGAGACGAAACATCTATTATAGAGAAACCGTCATTGTTTGCAAACGTTATTTTTTATTCGTAAATTGCGTCTATTTCAAAAAGTCTTATATCATAGAGGCATTGCACTTCATATAAGTTATATTATATGTAATATAATTATTATCATTATCAATCATATTATGAAATGTGGTAGATTGGCTGAATATTTAGACATTCGTAGGAAACTCCAACTTGTGTCTGCAAGTTATGTATTACTTCTCACATATAATGAAGCTGAGTTCCTTATTGACATTTCGGAGCGATAAAAATGAATACCAATCAAATACTGGGCTGTATTTAAACAATTAATCTCTCGCCGCAAATACCTGAACTTCTGTCTTTCATAGAAATCATTATTTATAATTTTCCATATCCAACAAATGTGTTTCTTCAATCGTGAATACGATGAATATTGTACAATATACATTCAGGTGTTAAAGGCCAAAAACAAATGCAAAATGCAAAGAAAATCCGGTTCACAAACAAGTATACTATTCTTTGTCATAATGCGTTAATCATATCTGTAGATACAGTAATGTTGTTTCGACGGCTAAACCTGTCCTTAAAGTTGATCCCTCATTAATCTTAAAGAAATGAAAATGTCGTGTACAGCAGCATCGTTAGCGCGCATGGCTAAATATTTAGCAACATTTTGCCAGTGTTTATATTCTGAGGTGAAATTCGTCCTAGCGTGCTTTTCATACTTTCGGGTCGATAAAATAAGTACCAGTTGCGCACTAGTGTCGATGTATTAAGCTTACTCTTCTCCGTAATTTTCTAGTTCTGTGCCAAAATTTGAAACGAGTGGATGTATGTCATTTTACTGATTTCAGTTTCAAATGAAATAAAAGGCATATTTTGTTAGTGTTGTAGGGAATTTAAATAAACTGGGATTCTCTGAAAGGAAGATTTGGCAATAATTTGCAAATGAATCATGCAAGCCATATTTTGACTTATGAAGTTCATTCTGTACGGAGATTCAATAGAATTTACATATTTTCACAGTAGTACCAGTGTTTGTTTTTGCTATTTACAATAAATGATCAAGTGCTATACATTTCAGCTCGTTTACAAATTATAGTTCGTATATAATTTTCATGAATACTGAAAGACATTATGATACGGGGGACTACACACGCAGAAAACATTTCTTATCTATATTTACGTGTTGTGGATATTCCTTTCACTATCAGTGATGGCGGAGCACAATCTACAGTTTACTTATTCGTTTATCTCTCGTTGGTAACTGTATTTGACTATGTTCATCGGAACTATTTTAACTTTTGGCAGAAAAGACTTGTGACACTATTTTCAAAACAAGTATATTCTGTGATTCATCACGAGTGTCAAATTTTCCTTTATCAGTATATCTGTTTTAATGATCATTGTTTAAGATTTTCGTGACTAAGCTCGTAACATTTTCTTGCGGAAATTGACGGTAAGGAGATAATCAATTTGTATCTGGATGAAGATTATAAAAAGCGGCATATGGCAGTGTTGATTCTGTGTTAGGATAACATTAGTTGAAAGCATTAATGTCTTCCTTATATTATTTTCTGACGTTTACTCAATACTAGTCACAAAATCTACGTTGCAAGCCTAAAAGGAAAAAAATACATGAATTGAAAATAAATCGTAATTTCCACAAAGAAAAATAGATTGAATAATGTTTTAATTGCAGTTAGATATAAATGATATATGAAACAGATGTAAATATAAATTTAGTAAACACTTAACATAAAACGCTCACATTTCATCAACAGCATATTACATGCGGTGTAAATATGCAGGTATCGTTTCGGTTGTAAATATGAACTCGAAGATAGACTCTACTTGTATTCATTCGAATAGGAAAACATGATTAGAGATATTTTTTCCAGTAGACTGGAATTTCATAGAAAAATTGTAATATGATCTACGGCAAGCCTTCCACTATCAATTATACAAGCATTTGCAACGAAGAGATTAACTTATCTTTCGTTTGCTTAGACGCGAAATCAATCATGTGGGATAAATAAATCAATGCAATTGCGGTGTAATATTTTAAATAAAAAACGTATTCTCACTTACCTTACCTTTTGCATTTCGTTCTCATTTAATTAATATAGCCTTTCATCCCACTTACTTTCTAAGTATAATTTGTCATGTACTGCATATCTTTTATTACCCCTGATTCCCGTCTTGTATTTTAATTTATCTCTTCGAAACTTTGTGGCTGGTTAACAAAAGCATTATCAGTATTATTATTGTTGTTGTTGTTACTGCTGCTGTAGGTGTTCCGTTGTTGTTGTTGTTCCTGTTGCTGCTGTAGTAGTTGTTATTAACATTATTTTCTTTTCTTTACACATATTCTAACGCTGGAGATATACTCTGGTGTCAGCAGTTTACTAAGGAACTAAGGTAACACCCCTTATTTTCGAGCACTATCTGGAGCATTCGAGCGGTCCCAAGCAGTGCTAATTTCTGCAAGTGCTGCACCCTTATTGCAGCCACTATTTGTTCCCTGTACTTCTCCAAATTTTTACTCACCGCTTCCAGAGCTCCGACAATTATTGGTACTACTACCATCTTTTTCATCGACCACAACTGCTTAACCTCCCAAGCTAACCTTTTATAACTATCGACCTTTCTTTCTTCTTTATTGCTTACCTTGTTGTCAGATGGGCATGGTATATATATGATCCAGCATCGTTTGCGTTCTTTCTCAATTAAGACTATGTCTGGTTTCCTATTCTCTATCTCATGATCGCACTGAATCATAAAATGCCATAGGATATTTGCAATATCCTAACTTTTTTGCTCTGTCAAGTCCATAGTTGTTTCATAATGTCCAATGGACAATCCGTGCTATATTGTCATGATGTCTCTTATATTCTTTCTGGGCAAATGTTCTACATTGACTGGTAATATGCCATACAGTTTCACCATTTCATCCACAGATTCTTCACTTATCGCTTTCTAATATGTTGTTTATTCTGTATTTGATGTAATTGTTTCTTAATGCTTGCTCTTCGGCAGCATCGATTAGAGCCTCCATTTCCGGTTTTAAATCATTTTTAGTCATCCATAGCCATATTTTTTCTCTGTTTCATTTTGAACATCCCTATGAATTTGTCCAAGCATTCTTATTTTATCCACATATTTTCTGTTTCATTCACTCTCAAGTGCTTGTGCAGTGCATTATCTTTGCAATTTTCCATCCTACATGAGCTAACCTTCTTACTTCCAGCAATAGCCGTTTTGTGGGATTTTTAAATACCATGCTATGTTGTTTTCTTTTGCACTAATTGTGTTTTTGCATCCGATTAGTCCTCTTCCCCCTCTTTTCGTAGGTACATAAGTCTACATGTGTCTTATTTTTTTAAATCGAGTATACCATATCTAATGAACAAATCCCTTGTGTTCCTGTCTAAGCTGTTTAGTCCGTCTACTGGCCATGCGATTACCCCTGACCCATAGAATGGAAACCTATAAGAGACTTACGTTTAAAATTTAGTCTTACGTTGTGATCATGATCCCCAATCTTGCATTAGATATTCCTATCTGATAGCTACGCCTTGCCTCAAACATTACAGGATGTTCTATTTTATTCTGAATCACAATCTGGCCAGATAAGTTCATAGGTTTAATGGATTATTCCATCATAATTCTTTATATTATAATGCGGTGTATATATTCAGTTCCAGTGTGTCTTTTGTGTAATGTTCATAATAACAGTTAATGCAATATAAGATGTTATAAAAACTACTCTGTATGAATATAGTAAATCAAAAATATTTTTCCTCAGATGCCAAGGGCGTAGAATGTGGGTATGTAAGTATTTTGTGCAGGTATTTTCTGTCCAATTTTCATTCGCCATGTGAGACACAATATTTTATTGCTGCTCTTTGTGATAAGTAATTTGGGTAAAATAATTTTATACAACATAACTAAATTCTTGAACTTGGCGTTTTTAATTTTATACACAAATTTATTAATTACTTGGTCTTTCGCAACATAATGTTAGTCTTCATCGCGCCAACTTTATTTCTGAAATCTCTTAGAAATGGTGAAATATAGCATAATACTAATATTACCTATTCAGATTGAACTTTTTACAGAAACTCTTATAAATCAATAATTCCCACAGTTTCCCACTCTTATTTCTGTCAATACCCTATGTATTCTGCATATGAAGTGAGAGGTGTTACTTGAGATTTCGCAAAGATATCCCGAATTTTCATCGCATGATTTTGAAAATAGAAGAATGGAACCTACTGCTTCCAAATAAATACCTACATACATATAACACACATACGCACAAAATGTTCATATACATACGTAACTTGTGTCCATATGTATATATATATATGTATATATATATATATTTATATATATATATAT
>NC_068982.1:24400274-24400863 GCF_001194135.2 Octopus bimaculoides
GATCTATATATATTTATACATACATACATATATATATTTATGTATGTATATATACATGCACGCGGAAAGACATTCATACCCACAAAAACACACAACACACATACTCAGTCTCACCCACACGTCCACACACACGCATATGTGTGTGCATGTGTGTATTTGTGTTTGTGTGTGTGTATGTGCGTGTGTATGTGTGTGTGTGTGTATGTGTGTGTGTGTGTGTGTGTCTGTATATGTGCGTGAAAGAGAGAGTGTATTTGTGTATATAAATAATTCGAGGTTCTGTCTCTGTTTCGTGACAACGTTATATAACTTAAGTATATATTTCCGAATTGCATATTGTCAGTAATTATTCTATGAACTATTAAGTGTTCGCAAATATTAATTTTCTCTTTTGCTCTAAATTCACATTATATTTGGAATGAGACTTCTTATTTATACAAATTATTTTTATATTAGTAATCTGAGAGTTGACACGGTAGAAATAGATTTCGAAAATAGAATATTACAAATCGAATTGATTTATGTGTTTGTTTGTGTATTCATAAATACATGCATAACATACACGCACATATATATATATATATATATA
>NC_068982.1:24401489-24408006 GCF_001194135.2 Octopus bimaculoides
ATATATATATACATATATAGTCATGTACACACATATATATTCATGTACACATCTGTCTACATGTATTTTATGTATGTGTCTCTTTGTGTGCGCGTATGTATGTTAATTCATCTTTGTTTTGTTGAAAAATATAACCCAAGTGACTCTTTAATTCACATATACTGAAGTATATATATTATCTCAGCTAAGTTTGTTTTGACTGGGTTTCTAATCCTACACACCTTCAGCACACATACACATTTGCGTTTATTATGTTCTTTTATCATTCAATGATAAGTCTAGTCTGCGTATTATCTCTTGAGGGTTCTTTCAATCTAGCAAATGTACTGTTGCTTACGTTAGTAGATTATGTGCGGAATTGTATCGCGTCAATGTGCATTATCTAGAGTTATATCCCCGTGTGTATCTGTGAGTAATATTGCTATGCTAAAACTCAAATAGAAACTTAAATGAAAAATCCATTATGATGATTATAGAGTTTTCCATCACGTAATACTATTTAAAATTGCGTAATTAACTGATTTACAGGTTATATTCTTTGGTATAGTTTCCATTGCTTTGCTTTTCTCTTAAAGTTTGTCTTTTTGTGTTATTGATGTTAAATAATTGAACAGTTATCTAATGAACAACACAGACATGAACCGCGGAAGAACTGTTTCAGTTGTTGTTAAATAGCTCTCAAAGTAATGGTAAATAAAGTTTCATAAGTTTCACAAACTAACATCGTGTAACACCCTATGCAAGAAATGAAACAAAATGGAGCCAAAAGAAAAAGAAAAGAAATAAATAAAGCCAAAATTCAATTATACTGTTGCACCACCTTCGAGAAAATGGAGACTACTTGTACCCTATCAACAATTTTATGATCGAGTGTATTATTTTCCCTTCATATAATACTACTAAAACATGTGCATTTTGTCTTACGGTGAATTAGTTAGTACACACAATTATATATATTGTTTCTTTTTTCACTAACCGTATATAAAATTGAAATATAAAAAAATGTTACATAAGAAGGTAGAACACAAGAAGAAGAAAATAAAAGTTCCTTAGGAAAACAATGAAGCAATCTAACATTGAGAATGCATTATTGAATCTAGTGAGGCCACCAAGAAAGATTATGTCAAGAAACAATCATGCTTTTCATGACGGCCTACAAGCGGGAAAATTTATGCTAGTCAATTTTTTAAAAATTATTTACAAATTGTAAAATATATTTTTAATGCTACTAAAAATGGGCGGGGTTGCCACAAATATGTTTGTCGATTATTCAACAGTTTGTTTTAGCATAAGAGAATATTTTCCCAACGCGCTTGGAGTTAAAATACCTGAAAGTAAGTCATAGGCAAAATATACAACTCAAATCAGATCCCTGTTTGGGGTGACAGACATCGACATCGACAACGACGCAACATCGATGTCTATCGCTCCAAAAGAAGTCTGATGTGAGTTATCTCGCTTTCCTATGAATTACTTTCAGGCGTTTTAACAGCAGGCGATTTTTAACATAAACTTTTATATCTTTTATATCCAGAAATTGTTCAATTCAAAATTATCTGAATTATTTTAAGAATCTTTAGTTAGTCTGCTTTCCCGCTTTCAGCCTGTGTAAATGTGGAGTGAATATCTGCAGTGGTTGGACGTATGAGACGTCTAGTTTCAGCATATAGGCACGATAGCGTCTGTGCTCTTAAGTCTATACAATTATCTCTCTCTTTATATACATACGCATATAGATAGATATACATATGCATGCGCGCGTGCGCGCGCACACACACACACACACACACACACATACTTACATATATATATATATGTGTGTGTGCGTAAACTACGTTCTCACTGTCTACACATTTATGTTGTTTTCAGACTTTAACAGCCCTACACACGCTCTCTTGTCAAAGGAAGTTGTTCCTTAGTAAATCAAGCCCTTTAATTCGATGACGATTTTCAATAAATGCACAGAAGATCATTTTAAATATAAAAACATATTACTAATTCAAATGTTATAGTCTCGATTCCCTTAGCAAAATGCTTAACGTCAATTCCTTCATGGTTATGCTCTTAGTGTATATTCAATGCTTCGGTGTCCATAAAATAACTAGCAGTTGAGCAATAGGATCGATTTAATCGAGTTAACCGCTCCCTAGTAATTGCTGGCCTTGAGCAAAAAACTGAAACCAAGAAAAATGTCTCCCATTCTTTTGACTAGTTTTGTTTCTTTTGCTTTTGTTGTTTTGCTTTAACATACAAAACTTATCAGTATCTCGCTTACATGCAAATATTAGGTATCAAATTCAAAATCTGAATGAAAATGACTTATCGTGCTAAGCAAGTGTGAAAATATCAGGCTAAATGTTATTTATATATCTTCCTCTGATTATTGGATCAGATTTCGTAAATAACTTAGAATCCGATCGGAGGTACTTGCAATCATTGACTAACAAATATGTTAATCGCAAATGAAAATGTTAAAATATATTATGTACAAGAAATACATTAAACAGATCAAGTTAGGTAGTTGGTGCAATTATATACTTGAATTTGTTCATCATGTGTTATCGAAGATTAATGAAATATACAGGGACTTAGAAGAAACGTCTAAATCAACACATGATTTATCAAGAGAAGATGGATTTGTTCAATCAGGCACTAGGGATACCAGAAATAGATAATAGCTGTCAAGTAATTCATCCATATATAATGAAATGTCTCAAGACGTTTCCTTTTCTAAATTAACTACCCGTTGATCATTTGATACACGTTGTCTTTCGAATAAATATTCATAGAGCGGAATCAGAGCAATCGTATTACAAAACCAATTTTCTTTCCTATTGTTTATATATCTTTGATTGTTTTTCATGATTTAGGTGGAATATAAAACTTCATTAAATGCAAAAGGTAACATATAGAGAGTGAGCTGAATATATGCTGTGTACAACAATGAAAAAGAAATATCTATTTATGTTGGTAGCCTTTCAGTTATATCCTAATACGTGGGTCTCTTGTTTAGTAAACAGGAATGCGTAACTAGTGTTATACTCTATCAATATTATTTTAATCACCTTTTAATTATCGTAAGTTAAACAGTATTTTTACTTCCACTCAGAATACGAAACACAGGAGAAAGTATCTATGTTATCCTTTCTAATATACTATTGTGAAAACTTCAATAGATTATAAAAGTGACGCAAGTAAATTCTAAGGGGCAAATTTATTAACATGTAGTAGTTGATTTATTCTTGAGAGGAAGAATGTAATTTTCTCTAGTAAGAGACGGAACTGTCTAAGGTAAATTTATATGGAATATTGATTAGCCATCACCGTTCACATGACCCTATTTTCACATGACCCTATTCTTCACACATTTGTAGATTTTGCGACCTGTGATACTTCCTCTCAGTGTCATCCAGCATTTTCTATTAAATAATCGATGTATGACATCGCGTTCAACCACTGCGACTGCGACCAATTCGTATTGTCTAAAGTATAAAATGCATCAGTAAAATGAAAGTTTTCTCTTAATATAGTGAACTTTTCGAAACATAAAATCTGTTTGTGTTCATTTCAGGAAATATTCATAATAATATCAGCATGTCTGCACAGATGACAATCTGAAAAAATTCCTTTTTGTTGTTTATCTGTGTCCCATTGATAGAATCATGATATTACATAGTGCTAATCACTACGCAGAAGGATTTCTTTATATCGCTGATATTATATGGACTACTGAGGTTTAGTTGATACGGAACTTAGCAACTGCCTAAGTAGAAAGTAATGCGATGACGTTAATACCTCTCCATTCAAATCTGTTGATGGTAAATATTAGTAACTTTATGAACAATTTCCGTGATTTCTGAGGTTATTCAATATATATGGCGTCAAATTCCAGTTGTTGAATAACTTAAATATCATACAGAAATATTCTTGTCACTAATTTAATTACTATCATGGTTCAAATTCCGTCGAGGTCAAATTTACTTTCCATGTTTACCTTTCATGTTTCAAATTCCCCCGAGTTCGACTTTACCTTTCATTGTCACGATTGAAGTAATGAGGTTGATAAAATTGATAAGCTCCATCCGATAAAGTTTCATGCCCTCTGCGTATAGTATGAATGATTAATGCTCTCACCCTTCTCAAAATTCTTTGTGATATAGATTTTAAGATGATCTAACGTAAACTAAAAGTAAGTTACCTGGTAATCTTTGGTCTTATGTGTATCAAATATTTCGGGACATACAAGTCTCTTCTTCAGGGTTAAAAAGGAACTGTCCTTGGTTAGATGTTTCTTGTCGAAGATTAAATAATCTTATTATTATATTTGAATTTTCAAGCGTTTTTCCACTTCGGCAATGTTAGTGCAGCAATTATTATCGCTCCACAAATCAGTTTTCGTTACCTAATGTGTAGCAAATTTGCCTGTGTTTGTATGTCATGTTATGTATTGCGTGCCCAGCTCCAATCTATTATTTATTTGTGGGTTTAATTTATAAATACTATACTTATCATCATTTCATCACGTCAAGAAGCCAACAAAATATCCACGACATTCTCAAGCATAGATAGTAACATAAGGTTTACCACTGAACACCCCGATAATGAGGGTTCTTTATCTCTACTAGTCTTCATCTCTTTATCTCTACTAGACTCTTTATCTCTACTAGACTAGTCTGGAATTTGTTGTATTTGGAATTCACTTAGTTATTTCTTTGCCTCTATTGTTGCTGAGTATGATGCTGTCTTGTTTTCATGTTTTGAGATCCAGTCCTCAGAGTTTTTCAGGTAGGTGTCCAGACCGATTCTGGCAAACTTTATTGTTAATGCCACTTGTAAAATTCCACGGCCCCCCTCTTTTCTTGGCAGATAAATTCGATCTATATCTGCCTTCGGGTGGTGCATTGTATGCCTTGTCAACAGTATTCGTATTTTTCTGTCAAGATATTACATATTTCAATAATTGACCAGTTAACGATATTGAAACTGTAAGTAATGACTGGTATGGCTAAAGCATTGATCGCTTCGATACTGTTTCTTTCCTTCAGCTCTCTCTTGAGTATTGCTCTCACCCTGCGATAACATTCTCTTCTGATCCTTTCCCTCATCACTGAATGTTTGATGCCGTCCCTTTCAAACACCACTATGCATTTGTCGCTCTCTGCTGGTTCTAAATCTTTCATGACATTCTGCCGGTCAAGGTTAATGTTAGATGTTTCTGACATTTTTCCTTTGATAAAGGTAGCTTTTGCATATTTATCGAGGCCAAATTTAATCCTGATATCATCACTGTATTGTTTAACAATTGCTAGTAATCCCTTGAGTTATTGATGGTTTTTTGCAAAGAGCTTTATATCGTCCATGCAAACTAGAGGATTTATATTTTTATCAAACATTTTATAACCGTATTGTGCATCATTGAGCAATTTTGAGAGAGGCTAGACGAAAGAGGAATAGTAAAAGCGATTCACCCTGGAAAATGCCACATGAAATTCTTACGTCACCAGCATTTAGAGATCCATTGTCACTGTTCAAAGTCAGTGTGGTTCTCCATGATCCCATACTTACAGACAAAGGTTCACAGAGTAGGATCTAGTTTGTTCATTTCCAGACATTTCTCAATCCTGCTATATGGTAGGCTATCAACAAGATTTTTAAAAGTCTATTGTCAAGTTTTTGTGTCGCTTGTGACAATTTTCTAAGATCATCTTATTGATGAGTAGCTGATGTTTACAACCATAAGATCCACGTTTACATCCTTCTTTGCTCATTAGGGAATATGCTACTTTCTATTAAGAAACTATAGGTGTATACAGTCAGCGTTTTATACGTTGTTGTTCGGTATGTTATGAGTCGATAATTTTTTGGTTCATTTGTTTCTTCATTTTTTGGTAGTAGGAATGTTAAACTATTAATTAGCCAAGAGGGAATCATACTGGGATGTTGCAAAACATCGTTGTAAAGTTTTGTTAGCAGTTCATGGCTCTCTGGGAAGGCATTCAGCCAGAAGTTAGGAATTTTATCCTTTCCTGGAGACTTCCATTTCCTTGACCTCCTGAGAGCAGAACTTATATTTTCTACCTTGACCCTTTACCACTTTTTCTCCTGTAACGAGTCTAAGTCTGTAGATATTTTATCAATCCAAGGGGCCTTTTCATTGTGTGTTTTTTCTTCTGCCCAAATTTTATTCTAAAATTCCTGCACTTCTTCTTTTGATTGGTCACACTTTACTGTAACTGGTATCTTCCCTATCTTCATGTAAACATTTTGGGGTTTATTTTTGAACATTTTCTTGTCCGTGAAGAATCTAACGCGCTTTTCATGCACTACTATGGGGACAGCTTAGCACATATCTTTTGCTTCATGGTTTCTATGGAGGTATCAATTATTATTATTATTATTATTATTATTATTATTATTATTATTATTATTATTATTATTATTATTATTATTATTTTATGTTTGACTTTTGTTTTGCATTTGTACAAGTTGGATCCAAGTCTCACCCAGAGACCTCAAG
>NC_068982.1:24409098-24413346 GCF_001194135.2 Octopus bimaculoides
TTATTATTATTATTATTATTATTATTATTATTATTATTATTATTATTATTATTATTATTATTATTCAGTAGTTTTATTTTTATAACGTGCTTTCACTTCACTACCGAGCGCAGCTCTGTGTGCCTTGGGTATGTGCTGTGGTTTGCTGTAATGCTCTTATTGTTACTGTATTGTAATGTATTGAAAGTGTTTTATCAGTGTCAATTCTAACCGTAAGATTGGATTTATTTTTGTTATTATTGCCATTAGGGTTTGTTTCCTTAAAAATATCTTTCGTCTTTTACATAAAATTTCTTGTTTTTCTTTTTTCATTTCAGGTTTGTATTTCCTCACCATATGACCAACACGTGAGAATGTTTGCGCAATGCAAGGAGTGTAACTTATGATTAGTCTGATAAAGAGTGACTTTTCTATTTAATCACGTATGTTGCGTATGTAATCAGGAGTATGTCATATATTTAGGAACTAAGTGGTGTTGAAACAATTGTAACCGATGAAATATTTGTAGTGCATTTATTCTTCGTACGTACACACACGCACACACGAACACGCACACACATACACACATATACACGCATAATCCATATACATAAAGAGAAACGAACACATACGACACAACATACTCATATGAGTGTGTGTGTGTGTATGTGTGTGTGTGTGTGTGTGTGTGTGTGTAACTTGTACATATATGTATATAACTAGACACACATACTAGTGAGTATGTTAGTATGTATGTATACACATCACGACTAATAACGAATTTGCTAATGGATATTGATGGCTTTTATATGTGGCAAAGTCTATAATAACTATATCTTTCAGTAATTGTGAAACTTCGCACTATAGAATTTTGCGTCTGTAACATGTTGTAACTTCGAAAACGATAATTATATTAATATTCGCAGTAATTAAAAGCAGCACACACATCTATTAAGTTAATGTTTTGATATTATGTTAACGACGATATAAATCCTGAACTACCTTACGGCTCATATATAAGCTCACATACATACTATATAGAGACACGTATACGCACATGCATATATATGAGAGGTTTTGGAACCCAGAAGACCAAAATGGCAGGTAAAGTTATGTAAGTACTACGGAAGGATCGCTGTTAGACTCCCGGTTGGATAATAGTATGAGTAAGGCGTCTAACGCTGATCGTGTACGAGAGTGTATATGTTAAATAAAATGAGACAACGAAGCCAAGGCAGTGTGAAATGCCTAAAGCATTTATAAAGAGAAAGGTAGTCTTACAGCTGTCTGAAGGATATGAAGGATATCCCATCATCAGAGACGATATGAGAGAAATCGTAGGAGAAACCGAGAGAGGTAGGGAGAAGAGGGATTGAAGAGATAGAGAAGGAACTAGAGAGAGAGTGAGAGAGAGAGAGAGAGAGAGAGAGATGGAGACAGAGAGAGAGAGAGATAGAGAGAGAGAGATAGAGAGAGAGATAGAGAGAGAGAGAGAGGAAGGAACGGGTGAACTTACAAGGGAGATAACACAGGAAAGTAGAGAGATTAAGTGTTTGTTGTACTGATGTACGTGTTGCATTTTATTATTTTTTCTCTCTGAATTTACCTTCATCTGGTTTCCAAATATATTTGGATAATTTGTTGACATTTTCTGAAGAAATAAAATTATTTTCATCTTGACGTCTGCCGTTACGTTCTTAGTTCAAATTCCGAAGAGGTCGACTTTTCCTTTCATCCTTTCGGGGTCGATTAAATAAGTACCAGTCACGCAATGAGGTAGATGTAATCGACTTAATCCGTCTGTCTGTCCTTGTTTGTCCCCTCCATGTTTACCCCCTTATGGGCAAAAATAAATAAATAAATAACTAAATACTATTATATATTTAATATATAATATGCTGACTACTCACTATAATTAATTCTATATATTTTTACCAATCCAGTGAGGTTACAAATGTTACAGTCAATGGATAATGGTGAAGAGAGTCGAATATATCTTACCTAATTTATGAAAGATTTGCACCTATATTTACAAATGGATATTAACTTAAATTTCGATGAAAATATTACTATATTTAGAAGTGCTAATGTTTTACAAATCTATTACTTTCGAAACTAGTCTCGAACAGAATTCTCCCACTCTGTATCCATCCTTCTCTCATTAATTTCTTTCTTTCTCGCACTAAGCACACACGGACGCAATAACGCATACATACACACACATGTACACAAACACACACATAAACACACACAAACACACACACAAACACACACACAAATACACACATACACCCCCCATACACACACATATATATATATATATATATATATAATGTGTGTGCAATTGTGTAAATGGACTCTACAATCTACAGTTTTTGTGAAAGACTTATAAAGCATGCGTTTAGTGGAAAGTAAATTCGTTCTGCATTGAATACAATACATATGTGTACAAGACCTTTGATAATTCCCAGCTACAATTAAAGGCGAAACTTTTGCTATGCTGACATTTTGCCAGATGGGACATGTGTGCATGAAAGCTAAAATTTCTCTAAACATATTTAGCCATGCAAGACACGCCTAATCGATATTTCTCATGAATTTCTCACTAGGAAGATTGATTGCTTGACAAATTGAATTTGCGTCAGATTCTTACTAAGAGGTCTCTACACAATAAACACGGATGTATTTAACTAACTATTGTAAATATTTCACACAAACGCAACCCGTCCATTCATTGTACTTAGCATTAGGGAGTTTTCATAGCCGAAAATATACACAGATATACTCAGAATCTCAAGTACATTGAATAATATTGCATCCCAAATTATTGCACATTAGAGATATACACTTAAAAATGATACGCACGCAAATGTACACGCACACAAATACACACAATCACACACACACACACACACACACACACACACACACACACACACACACACACACACACACTCAGACACACAGATACACACCCATTTATATGTGCATCTATATTAATCGTGATGTCTAGTGTTATTGTTGCAAATATGGAGCAGCTAGGTAAAAATTTTCATTTCAGATTACTCTAAATTCATTCAATTAAAACTGTGTTCGGAACATGAGTAGCCTTAGATCCACAACAGCGTCTTGAATACCTGTGTTACCAACTCTTGAAAATGCAATATGATTCGCTTTCCTACGCTGTGTGGTAAGTAGATTGCTTCCCAACTTCGGATCGACCAAAGTCTTGTGAGTGGACGGAAACTGAAAGAAGCTGTCGCGTATATATATATATATATATATATATATATATATATATATATATGTTTTTATGCTCTTGTGTGTATGTATTTCCCCTACCACCACCATCGCTGGACAACTGATGTTGACGTATTTACGTAATTAGCGGTTCGGCAAAATAGACCGATAGATTAAATACTAGGCTTACAAAGAGTAAATCCTGGAGTCTATTAGTTGTACTAAAGGTGGTACTCCTGCATGGTCACAGTCAAATGACCGAAACAAGTAAAATAATACACACTTAAAGAGTCATACATTCAAACATATTTACACGCAGAAAGAAACATATATGAAAATCTCATACATATGCGCGTTTGTGTATATGTAAGTATGCAGTGTAATTCATTTACAATCTATAATTTAATAATCATACGCTTCCACTGTCCATAGAATATGTTTTTAAACGTAATCCTAATCCACCTTTATCAACAAAAGGGAATGTTATGCGTTAATTATCCACATGATAAATTGGAGAATGTATTGAAATAATATGAAATATATAGTATACAGTTACTGTAGAAAAAGACAAACATACAGCTACAAAACAAAAGTTCGCTATCATGCATAAACACAGCGCCACAATATTATTCTTATTATCACTTTAGATTATAATAATTCAGGAGGAAATGAAAACAAAACATGCACACACACACAATACTAGTAGTAGTAGTAGTAGTAGTAGTAGTAGTAGTAGTAGTAGTAGTAGTAGTAGTAGTAGTAGTAGTAGTAGTAGTAGTAGTAGTAGTAGTAGTAGCGTTGGTAGTGGTAGTATTAGTAGTAGTAGTAGCGGCAGCAGCAATAGTAGGAGGAGGAGGTAGGGGAGGAAGAGGAGAAAAGAAGTAGTCGACCATCACCATCTACAGCAACAACAACAGCAACGGCAACAACAAAAACAAGAACAAGAGAAAGAGCAAGAAGAGCGTAGCGTTCAATTGTATATAATATAAATAATATATATATATATATATGTGTGTGTGTGTGTGTGTG
>NC_068982.1:24414087-24414959 GCF_001194135.2 Octopus bimaculoides
ATATATATATATATATATGCATATGTGTGTGCACAGGACGACATGAAACGTGTACAACAAAAAAGTACGAAGCACGAGTGCATGGAACATGAACTATTGTTTCGAACAACGAATGACACAAATGGATAACAAAACAAACATAAAGAACGACCCTTCATCAGTTGCTGGCTGTTTTACTAGTCTCGTATTTCGAGCATTTAACTAAAATATACGCTTTCGATAAAACAGTTGCTCCCGCAAAGCAAATCAGATAGGATATGGTGGAGGATCAAGATAAGTAACACAAACAGGACAGTGAAAACAAACAGGAAGGTATTTTAAGCCTAAACGAGGTTGTAGTGGCGAACGCGTAAATCAAGCTAGAGCAGGAGACAAAGCAAAACACGTCTTCCTTGTTCCAGCTACAACGGAGAGAAAGAAAGTTGACCGATGGTCGTGTGGGATCCACATGAGCAAGGAAGAAGGAGTGAGGGAGAGAGAGTGACAGAGTAATGGGATAGAGTAGTGGGAGAAGAGGAGGTAAAAGAATAAGAGAGAGAAAACAGAGGAGGTAAAAGAATAAGAGAGAGAAAAGAGAGGAAAACGAAAGAATAAGAATATCGTATAGAGTGCACATCAGAATTATTAAGATTAAACTTACTTGGAAGAGTATGCGTGGCGATTTTAACCCTTCGTAAAAATCTCAAATTTTATTCAATTTTCTTTGCACACATACACAGAGAGAGGAATTAAACAGTATATAATAACGTACGTGATGGCAATTGGTAATTCTGAGGGTGGACGGGCTTTATACTGTACTCTGCCACGTTCCTAACAGAATATACCATAACTATGTATGTATATACATATATATATATATATATATATATATA
>NC_068982.1:24415287-24415932 GCF_001194135.2 Octopus bimaculoides
ATATATATATATATATATATATATACATACGTATATGTATGTGTGTTTCTATGTCTTTGTGTCTGTGCTTGTCCCGCACAATAACCGGTGTTATTGTGTTTGCGATCGCATAACTTAACGGTTCGGTGAAAGTTTCCTATAGACTAAGCACTAGGCTTAAAAATATGTCTAGAGTCGATCTGTATGACTGAAACCATCTGAGGTGGTGACCGAGCATGGCCAGAATTTAAAAAAATCACTGAAACAAGGAGAAAACAGGAAGATATTACTTTTATTACAATAAATTAAATTAGGTTTTGGATTTGGTTAAGTGAAAAATATTATATAAGAGAAATATATACAAGGATTCATTTTACTGCATTACGATTTCTGGTAAGATCGTAAGGACTTCATGCTGATTGTTTAATAATTATGTGGTATATGCGATAGTATTTCAATAGATTCTCTCAAACATAATAAACACGGAACATTTTGGACCGAGTATAGAGGATTCTTCAACATCTCCTCAGTAGATACCCAACAATCATGTTCAAATCATAAATTCCATGTTCTAAATTGACACCACTCGTTTAGCTTCTTCGTTCTTTCTTTCTTATATATATTGTTATGTAGGCAGCATACGTAGAACACCAGCCTGGATATATA
>NC_068982.1:24415942-24419503 GCF_001194135.2 Octopus bimaculoides
TATATATATATATATATATATATATACACCCAGAACCACTAATAGCTCAGAAGTGAAATTTAGGATTTCTTGGTTTTCTGTGAATCGATTTTGATAAAACTTTTCCCAGCTGGTTTTCCCGTTATAGCAACAGTATTGTTATGTTTTAAGTATTCAGTGTAACGTCCTTTCTTTATTTCATTTCAGTTTCTTCAGGTTTGGGGTGAACCACGCTAATAGCTTTTCAATAAAAACAGCCCATGTAGACATTTTTTTAGACAATAAAAGGTAATCTATATTAATAAATGGTAAGTTTGTGTATTTGTGAATTTTTTACTTTAACTTCTGCGAGACTATCCAACAAACCTTGATGAATCATGACACGTGTGTGAAGCTTATGTCCATGCGGTCACTTACGCACTTGAAAATGTTAAATAATCGAATTGTAATCAACATCAATTTTTCAAAAATCGTAAAATTTCGGCATTTTATTGCACTAGCCATCGTGACATCAATTTTACGAAAAATGCCAAAATATGACGAAAAATGTTTCATGGCTATCAACAGACAGCTTATTAACGGTAATCTATTTAGCATTTGTTCATTCTTTATTTTAAACCGAATTGCTTTGATTTGCTAAAACTTATTTCAATTTGTTGCTTTAATTCCCCAGCGTTTCAGGTTTCAATTAGGTAAGACCATTTTATTTCTCAAGCAAAATTTAGGCATTTTGCGCAGTAGCCGTCGTGACATCACTTTGACGAAATCTGCCCGAAAGCGTAAGATTTCACCATTATAATAACACATGCACAAAAATGATGACAACACGCGTTCTCTAACAGACTCCGCTTATTGTTTTCGTCAAATTGGTCCTACCAATTAATATAGACTTCAATTTTTGGAAAAATTCCGAAACCTGACGAAAAATATACCATAGCTATCAACAGATGTGTTAACGGTAATCTATTTAGCCTGTGCTAAGTCTGCATTTCAAAGCGAACTGTTTTGACTTGCGAAAACTTATTATTTCAATACTTTGTTTTAATTCCGCAGCGTTTCAGGTTTAGATTAGTTAAGACCGTTTTATTTCTCAAGCAAAATTTAGCCATCATGACATCAATTTAACGAAATCTGCCCCAAAGCATGAAACTTCGCCATTTTACGCACTTGCACAAAAATGACGACGACACGAGTTCGCTATCTGACCCTGCTTATTTTTTTTTTCGTCAAATTGGTCCTACCCATTAATATAGATTTTAAATTCTTCAAAAGTATCAAAATTTGATGAAAAATATTTCATGGTTATAGTCAGACATCTTATTAACGATATATATTTTATACCGGGTACCACAGCTAGTGATACATATTAAGAATACATTGAGTATATATTTAAAAGAAAACCATAATAACATTATAACAGTTATCGACATAATGAATTATTTAGCCACTTAAGCGGCATTTCGACGAAGAACTTCAAATCCTATTTGTCATGGAATCTGTTGATTTCTTTATAGTAGCAAGTTGGAGTGCTTCTGCTGCAGCTTCAATAGTCGACCACAAGATATCTTTTGACGGAAATTGGCGGCTATCGACATAAACATCTTGTTTAATGATGGTCAAAATATGTTTGCTAGGGTTGAGATCCAGAGATCCTGGCGGCCCCACCATCAACCATTCACCTTGTATGCCGTAAGAACCTAGTAATATTCGGATGGTTCTAGCAGATTGGGTGGGAGCGTTGTCATGCATGAATACGAGATTCCTTAGAAGTGACAGTGGTATGTCATCTAGGCAGGGATCCAAGACCTCCTTCAGGAGATTGCAGTAGGCGGTTACGGACAATTTAAGCCCTTCAGGCATCCTGACTGGGCCAACAAGTCTGTACCCAACGATTCCAGCCCACAACATGACTCCTCCACACATTTGCTGACGTCGTACATGTTGGTGACGCTCATCTCCAAAATAGACCCAAATATTTGCCCAACTGTCAGATTCCTCAAATGTTGCCCTAGTTTCGCCAGTGAACAGAACACAACTCATGTCTAACGTTATGTACTTTTGGTCCCATTGAAGCCTAAAACTCTTGTAACGGATCGTTGACAGAAGACGTTTTGGGGGTTCTAGCACGGAAGCCACGGTCCAGAAGATGTGATTTGTGGTAGTTTTCGGTAGATGAGGAAGTCGGGAGGCGGTGAAAACAGTTTTGTTTGTTTGTCCAGGTTTCCCAAGTAACATGCGGCTAATATTCCTTAAATTTCTAGCTGTCACAGTCTTGGAGCTTCCACAATCGTATCGTTTCTTCCTTGGCGAACGGTTCTTAAGGAATCGTCAAACCGTGTCGACGTGACGAACTTACTTCTTCACAATGACATGAAAAGAGGTGCCTTTAGCACTTTCCTTGATGATAACAAACTTTTCTTGATCGTTAAGGCTTTTTGCACGTCACACTGTTCTTAGGGAGGGAGACGCTATTACTGTAGTTCACCCAAAAAACTGAAGAATCTGAAATGAAAAAGAAAGGGCGTTACACTGAATATTGAAAATATAACAAGGGCGTTGCCATAGCGTGCAGACTAGCTGGGTTATCAAAATCGATTTACAGAAAACCGAGAAAACCTAAATTTCACTCCTTAGCTAATAGCATGGTTCTGGATGCATATATATATATACATGTGTGTGTCTCTGTGTGTGTGTGTGTGTGTATTTATGTATATGAATATATGTGTGTGTGTGAATAAGTGTTAATTCTTCTCGCTCATTTTCGTAAGGCGTAGATTTTTTTTTATTGACAGCCCTTATAAAGTTCAGTATTAATCTAATATAATGATTTGTGTACATAGAAATATTATGTGCAACAAATTCCTGCTATGATCTCTTTTCTTCGCACACTGACTATGTGATAATAGCCATACAATTAAATATTTATATTGAATAATTTCTTGCCAATGCATTTTACATGCACTTCAACACCATTTATTTATTCGACTTTCATTTGACTTACTAACCAATCTGAAAATTATATTGTCTTTCGTGTTATGTATCTTAGACAATACACGAAAACAATCGTTATTTCATATACCGATATCATGTTAACATAATACAAAGTCGGTTATGAAGAACGATGAATATACGTAGAAAGACTCTTCAAAAACAACGCATGTAAAAGGAAAACACAAAGCATTCAAATTGTTATCGTTAAAGGTCATATAGACTTATCATTACATTTGGTTTTCATTTTACAAATATTGTATTGTTTCATTTACTTACTGTCATTATTTCAGTATTGACTAGATTTCATGAACTCTGACACAGGCATCAGTTAATGCAATATGCATAATAACATGAAATTCTGCTCCCATCCAATAACACCTGCAGATTAGAAACATTCATTGAAAAGTTATCTTCACAACACTTTGATATTGCCGACAAATTGTAATTGATTTATATATATATATATATATATATATTACACACATACACACGCATATACGCACGCACACACACACACATACGCACGCACAGACACAGACACACACACATCTATCTATCTATCTATCTATATATATATATATATATATATAT
>NC_068982.1:24420841-24422216 GCF_001194135.2 Octopus bimaculoides
TATATATATATATATATATATATAGAGAGAGAGAGAGAGAGAGAGAGAGACAAAACGAAAGAAAATGGAGCTCGGCATATTTCGTAGTGGAATGATTTATAATTTGAAATTGTAGCATAGAGCCATAAATTTTATGGGAGGGAGTAAGTCGATTACGTCTACTCCAGTATTTAGCTGGTATATATGTTATCGATTTCAAAAGGATGAACGGCAATCATTATACAATCAACAGATAACATCCTAAACGTTAGGGATGACACCTTATTTCCCTGAATACACAAGTAATATCTTACTCTATCATAGTTCAAAGAAAATTCATTATCTTCGATGGTAATCCCACCAGAGTATTCTCTTTACAAAGCGTGAAATCTGAACACACATAGCTCATAAACGCCACACACAAGAAATATGCTCCAATGACGAACTACCTCAGCTCACAAGTATAAGAACACCATATCTAAAACAAAAACAAAATAATGCCCACAAATTGACTAAACAACAATTTGCAGAAAAGACAAATCCTGAGGGAGACAGACATCAAAAATATGCCACCCAATAATAAGATCTATTGAGTCATTGATTCACTGTTTTATTTACCTGAATTCACGAGAATCACCGCAAACTAACCGAGGCTGTGTATTCCAAAATGGAGGCGAACACCTTTCTCCATGTGGGTGGCTAGAAATATTGTTAAGATACTATCCTTACATTTCCTAACTTAAAATCAAAGGTAGCCTTAAATCACAAATGAAGAAATTGTATCAACCAATGCGGTATTGAACACTCATCTTCATATATATATATAAAAGAAAATTTGGAAAATGGAGATGTAGCAATAATATAATTTATTATCTGCAAAAATCCAGCATATTCTCTTAACAGCTGGAAGAGAATATGTTGGATTTTTGCTGTTAATAAACACAATTTTCTAAATTTTTTTTTGAATATTTATAAACCAATATTTATATATAGACCTGTTATCTTATGCATATTACTATTCACAAAAAATACCAGGCAATGAACAATTCTTTTATTATTATGATTATTATTATTATTATTATTATTATCATTATTATTATTATTATTATTATTATTATTATTATTATTATTATTATTATTATTATTATTATTATCATTATTATTGTTCAGTAGTTTTATTTTTATAACGTGCTTTCACTTCACTACCGAGCGCAGCTCTGTGCGCCGTGGGTATGTGCTGTGGTTTGCTGTGGTGCTCTTATGTTTACTGTATTGAAAGTGTTTTGCGTAGAATGTGTGCAGTACCCAGTAGTGCAATTTTCTGTATGTTATATATATTTGTAAGTCCTGGTGTTTTTGTTATGTATTTGTCGGAATATATTTTTTATCATACCTA
>NC_068982.1:24423121-24427650 GCF_001194135.2 Octopus bimaculoides
ATATATATATATATATATATATACATATATTTATGTGTGTGTGTCATTCATAAAAATATGTGTGTGCATGTGTGTGTGTGAAGACACATGGATTAGTGGTTAGCGTGTTACGAGATCTTGGGTTCGACTCCAAGACTGCGTGTTGCATTGTGTTTTTGAGTAAACCACTTCATTTCAGGTTGCTTTGTGATCATTTTGTCATCTGACATGCGGTACATAGTTCACCTGTAGAGGTAATGTTGATTTGATCGAGGGAGTGAGCTTATGTTAACACAAACATTTCCTCACTATAAACAAATCTTCTGTGTGGTTGTTCGTCAACAATTTGACGAACCTTCGTACGTCATCTAACGACGGGAGAGTCCTTATTTATATATACACATGTATACCTCCTACGCCTTCGCTCTCGATCGCACCTCTATCTACCTCGAACCTATAAGCCTCCCTATCTAGATCCACCCAATATAACCACACACTCTGACCTTTCTAAGAGCTGGAAGAGAAAGATCCTATCGTTTGCACCACCATCATCCCTCCAAGTTAAATCTCTGCCTTTACTACACTTTAAAATCCTAAACTCTATCTTTCCACCACAACATAAATACAACCCAGTCTTTAAAACATCACCACTTAAAATCTCCTACAATACTACACCTAATTTTGGATCCATAGTCACCTCCTCTAAGAGACACAAGCTACAACGCCAGTCCTTGGAACCTGCAATTTGTCACACTGCACCTCAAATTAAACTACCTTGTTATTCTCATCGATTAAATAATAACAAACTTAAGTAATCGTCCCAACATAATACTCATGTGACCACATATACTAGCAGTTATACCCCCTCTCAAACCAATACTGATACTGATTGTATTTCCAATTCTTCTTCACGGAAAAATGACCCCTGGAAATTTACTTCCCCAGCGGTAAACTAGCCACAGAGTTAGGTTTCTCAACTCTGCCCTCTTGGAGGTCTCTGTCTGCGTAAAAACGGAGTCTACAAGTGCCGTGTTATAATACCACGCTCCCTCCAAGCAAGGGACTATATTGGCGGCAATGTTTATTTCAAGCGCCGCTATCGTGTACTCAGGGAAATTTTCTCCAATCTAAATTCTAAATTGTCAATATCCTTAGCAACGTATGTACATACATTCAAATTTCATGATGTTCTCTATACCCCATGCTGATCCACCGTAAATGAGGCTCCCACATACAATGCGAAGATCGGTATGTTTAAGAGAATCGCTAACCGTCCTTAGCCACTGTAACCCCTCATTACGTAATAGATTGTCAGACGACATACTCTCTTGTTAACACAGGTTCTACTCATGATTTACCCATTTTACTAAATCCATGTAATCCCATAACTTTATGTATTCCTATTTTTAATTCCTCTTGAGGTACGACGAGGTCAGCCTAGCAATTTTTACGTCATTTAATACCACTCTTATTATACTGTTGTTTCTCATTGTTACATTTTCAAATTCCTGTAACCTACTACATCCCACCTTACTCATAACATCCCCACCCTCACAATTGGTATTTTTCCCTCATATCATTTCTCCTCTATCAACCAAAATCACTAAATATTACCTCTCTCGTTTGGATACTAACCTGTCAACCCTCTCTATTCATTTCCTCTCTATTCAATCCCTCTTTATTCCTCCCTCTCTATTCACTTCCGTCTATTCAATCAGCACTTCCCTTCTACTATCAACTTAATTCATTATTCCACTAACCACTGATATGTTAACCACCAACTCGCCCTCACCTCTGTCCACCAACCTCTATTGTCTCCCATCCCATTCTATATACCTTAGTAATTTCCCTCTGCCACTGAACTAGACAGTTTACTTCCCTCAGATAACTGTCATTCCTTTTCTTACTATCTCAACTTCCAATATTTCTATAGTTGTTATCCCTAAATTTAAACAAATCCAACACAACTGATTGCCATTCAAATACTATCTACACTATCCACCTATTCATCTTCCTTCTCTCCATCTCTGCTAATACCTTCCTTAGTACTCTCATTATTAACCTATCACTCTTCTTGAACAATGTTTTTCCTCTCACCATTATTTGACTTAACCCCCCCTCCCCGCCAGTTTCCCACCAATACAGCCTTCTCTTCACATTTAATAATTCCATCTTTGAACTTCTCTGCATCAATTTAAGATCTGTAATGTAAGGTTTTTTCTACCCTGATGACGGATGTTTGTCTATTCCAATGTTAACTGAATCCAACCGGCCGTATATTGTGGGAAACTAAATCACCGAGCCCCCCACCCCTACAACAGCTGTTGGATATATAACACTTTTATTTCACCACTCTAGTTTTCTCTACTTGTTGTACTCTGCGTAAGTTGGACCTATTATTATAATATCGATATATTTATACATAAAAATTGATCACGTGAACGCTTCTACCATTTGCTTTCTCTTGCATTGCATGTGTACGTATATACATATTTTGCATCTGATGAGTTAATATATCTAATATATTTGATGTGTCTAATTTGTTTATCGGCATAATAGCCTACACACACACACACACACACACACGCACACACACAGAGTCATATATGTATATACATACATACACATGCGGGCACACACACACACATGTAAAGATATGCCATTTACGATGCTTTCTTATAGATGAAAATATTTATTTGAAATATACTTTGTTTACTATGTATCATGATATTTGTATGTTGTTCAACTATGGGCATTTGAAGTGTGAATTAGATTGAGAAATGCAATTATTTCCTTAATGAATATACTTAACATTCATTGTATTATATCATTTATATTTCTTAATTTCTTGTAACATTCCAGGCATATTAAGTTGTATAACATAGTTTTCAGCAAATCGCCTCCTGAACAATAAAAGAATTGTAACGTGATTATATAAACAAATTTTTACAACATCGAAAACATAATTCATTTGGTGTAAAATATATTCTTTTATCCATGTGAATAGTGTGCGTTTATGTGTGTTTATTTACGATTATGTGCAGCTAAGTGCATGCTTTCATATTTCGATTTTCCACTTTTGCTTTCTCGTTTATCTAAGTCTTGCCAATATTTTGATGGTAATTTAATTTAAATATGAAATGCTTTGCAGCAAAATTCATGTTTAACTTGAATAAATTGGATTTCAGATCTTGAAATATCCATTGCAATTTATTGCCCAAATCATATTGCTTCACCGGTAATAACATATTCATATATTTAATTCCTTCAAAATTCGGCAAGAATCATTCTTTACGTTATCAGACTGGTGAAATAAATAGACTGCGTAAAGAAGCCATAAAACAGGATATTCCAAGTTCTTGTATGCGTATACGAGGACATCGCTCTCAGGGTTATTGAATTTACGTTTACCTGTTATCATTCCTCTATCTATATATTTTCCGTTTCCTGAATCTCTTATAACAACTTATACATGTATATTCTGAATTTGTCTAACATATAATAACATATCATATTACTGTTGATGTAGTCAGAACAATACCTTAAAGACATAAACTAGAAGAGTACGTTGCTCTATCTGACATGATAATTAATCTCCCTAGAATTTGTAGTCATAATACTAGAAGCAGAAAAAAGTTAACAGTCTGTTTCTTCTTTAATGAATATTTGCCATTCCTCTGAAAAATCTTTTTTTATGAAGATTCAATTTTGTATAGCTGTAAAATCATTTCTTACGAGACTCACATTTTAAGTGAGTTGGGAAAAGATTATTAAATGCTGAATACAAGTATATACAGGAGCCCAATAATGCTACGAGACAAGAATTAAGAAAAAAGTTATATATGCCTCTTTACCATAAACTTTTACGAAAAGTATTCAATACATGTGTTAAGCTTATAGATATGATTTTGACGTTTATATTGTGTTCTTATTGTGTGCTACTAGATGCGTAGTTTTATTATATATTAGTGTATTGAATATGAATATCTCATCATTTCCTACATTAAGGTTTCACTTCATTGAAGATGGTGGAGATTAAAGTCGGCTATCACTTACATAGACTATTGTTAGGTCATAATTGCCATGAATAAAGTGATTAATATACATTTGCAATCGAGGTTAAAAGGACAACCAAAACTACAATTGATTATACGAACAGAAAATCAAAATCATTGTCATAATTTGTTGTATCAATGTTGGTTTGTTCACCTCGCACAACAAGGCGGTTTGGCTAATAACAGTAATACTTAATTAATACTTATAATAATTAAGTACCGAACAATTACGTTTGGTACTTAATTATTATAAGTATCAAACTTATAATTACAGGGGTCGATTTCGACTTAATTTTTGAAGATGGTAAAACATTAGATAAGGTGGTTGGTTCTGGCGGTGGTGCTGTGTGCGTGTATAAATATATTCACAGACGTCTATAGATGTATGCACATCTACACACGCACAAACACACACACACACACATATATGACTATATGTGCATATATGTGCATACGCACACACACACACACACACACACACACACACACACACAC
>NC_068982.1:24427660-24430159 GCF_001194135.2 Octopus bimaculoides
CACACACACACACACACACACATATATATATGTTGATATATATATAGAAAATACCTCCGACACGCACATCTACGCGCATAAATGCGCGTATGTATTTGTGTACACAGAGGAGAACAAAACGAGAGCAAGAGAACGTAATGTAGACCAGTAGTAAATAATATTATTAATCACAGTAACGTAAATGATATCTACAATTCTGTCTGACATTGTACTATTTTCTGTGTGACATTAATGGAGGCTTGCTGTCGTACGTGCATATAGAAATTCGTAACCGTTGCGTTAATGATGGTTTTCTAACATGTTATATAATAGTGATTAAGTACAGGTCACGATAATCGTGATATTTGTCAAACCTTGTTATGTATAAATATAATGGTAAGTGATATATGTGTATTTTAAAATAATAGAACTATTTAATTCTATCACATTAGTCGTAGCATCATATACCATATGTGCTTGCATCGAATAATCACAATAGAAATAAAGTTTTAAGTTAATAATATTTATTACACAACACTACATAAGTCTAATACGGAAACAGCAGTCTATTTTACTATTGTTTAGGCTCTGTGGCAAATATTATGTTACAACATTTTCTTCTTATGCCTGGAACTTGTATTTGTATTTCCCTACAATTTGTATTTCCTCAGAATATTTTTGGTCCTTTTTACCAAACTATTCTCTGTCAAAATTTGATATTAGCTTTATATGCAAGAGATAAATACGACATTGCAGACTCATAGGAAGTGGAAGTCCATAAAAATAAAGACATACACATGGAAATTATTCCTACACTCTCCATTAGGGTACAAACATTATTCAAATTCTATATTACTGGAACTTGCTTGAGCTAAGAGATCAAATAATTATTGACATAAAGTATCGCCTGCCCCCTCTTAATCAGAAACACCCACGTGCATATAGCAGGCACAAAAGTACACTCATTCTCACGCGCGTAGGCACACATATGCGCACACGCACTCTTGCATTCCTTGCTTCTGTGAGTTTCGAAGACGCCACGAATGCACACTAGACACCAACATGGTACCAGCTCCCTGTGAAGCTACGCGATCCAAGAAAGTGCTCCTTTGTAATGCATCTGGTGTTATCGAATTTCTGACTTCCCTTCTAACAACATCATGTGACCCTACTTGAAAAATTGGAGCACATTCTGCAATAAGCCCGGATTCTGTTAAATTCTAACAACAGCAGCAACAATAAAAGTAGCAGTGATAACAACAACAACAACAACAACAATAATAATAATCACTTACTAGATAACTTATAAGATCACTTATTAGTTGATAAAGTGATAATTAGAAATTGTAAAGGCGGCGAGCGGGCAGAAACGTTAGCACGCCAGACGAAATGCTTAGCGCTATTTCGTCTGCCGCTACGTTCTGAGTTCAAATTCCGCCGAGGTCGACTTAGCCTTTCATCCTTTTAGGGTCGATTAAATAAGTACCAGTTACGCACTGGGGTCGATGTAATCGGCTTAATCCCTTTGTCTGTCTTTGTTTGTCCCCTCTATGCTTAGCCCCTTGTGGGCAATAAAGAAATAAGAAATTGTAGAAACATATTGACGAGACCGAATGTAGCATGGCTAGTTTACATAAAAGCATATGAGATGGTACCAGACATTTGGATAAGCAAAAACAATGAGCATATTAGGAATAGCAAAAAAAAAAACATGGAGAAAATACTTAATAATGAAAGTATGAAATATTGGAATACTGAATTGGTTGGCGGAAAATAAAAACTCGGAAAAGTGAACACGAGATGTGGAATATTCCAAGATGTCAGCCTATCTCCATTAATATCCGTACTGGCCATTTCACTACTCATATTATACTACAAAAATTTGAAATTGCTTACCATTTGGGAAAAGGAAATAGTCAGATAGATCATCTCCTTTTCATGGATGATAATGAGGTTTATGCCAAAAATGGAATGTCTTGTATCGAATGTCTTGTATTTACTATCCGCATTTTTTTCAAATGACGTAGGTATAGAATTTGGGATGGAAACCTGCCCTATATTGATAATGAAAGGAGGAGGATTTGAAAGAAATTAGGGAATTGAAATGACAAATGTGCAAACAATGAGAGCGTTAAGCCCCTACATGGTAAATACTGGGCTAAACTAAATGCAAAATAGACAGAGAAAAATCCCAGCAATGGCTGAGAAGCTCAGGATTCAAAGCAGAGACTGAAGGATTTTTAATTGCTGCACAAGACCAAAGCCTCCCCACCAGAAATTACCAAAAACACATAATGAAAAGAAATATAACAAGTAACTGTAGAATATGTGGAGTTGGACAAGAAACAATAAATCATATTATCTCTGGCTGCCCAGTCCTGACTAAGAAGGAATATATTCACAGACACGACAGAGATGGGACCTATATACACTGGAAGCTATGCCAACACTATGGAATAACAAAAGAAAAAAGATGGTATAAACACACGCCAGAAAAGGTCACAGAAAACGAGAAAGCAA
>NC_068982.1:24430429-24433400 GCF_001194135.2 Octopus bimaculoides
AATAATAATAATAATAATAATAATAACAATAATAATAATAATAATAATAATAATAATAATAATAATAATAATAATAATAATAATAATTAATAATAATAATATGTTGCGTGTTAAGACGCTTGCTTCCTGAACACATGGTCCCAATAAATTCAGCCCCACTCCCTGGCATCATGAGCAAATGTATTCGATTATAATCTCGTAGACAGAAACTGAAAAGGGCACGTCATATAAATTGTATGTGTGCACAGGCGCGCATGTGTGTGGTTACACACGTATTAGTGAAAGCTCACACACATTCATACATAGATATATACATATATATGCTTTTAAAACTTAAGTTCTTGAGTCGATAAATTCGATTAAACATTCTTCAAGGCTGTGCTCCTGCATGGCTGCAGTGTACTGACTGAAACGCGTAAAAGATAAAAGGTAATATGGGAAAGATAAACAATCAACGTGTTTACTATAGAATGAAGAACTTCAACGAATGTGGTAATTTTTTTTAAATATCTTCAAACTTTTGATACATGTTCCTGATGTCATATAATTTGTATTAGGGTAATATTATCATTTAAAAATCTAGGGTTAAATATGTTAGGCACCAACTTCGTGTTTTTAGCCTTCTTTTTGCAGCAAGAATCGATTTCTCTTAAAATTTCTTCGAAAATGTACTTTTGGGAACTAATTTGAACGATTAATTAGAAAATCACACAATTTAGGAAGTCAAAAATTTAAAAAAACTCTTCAAAATGCAATTATAATATTTTGGAATTCCAGCCAATGAGGTTCGTCGACTTTCGAATCCCCTGAATTCGAAATTGTTCTGTTCATACAACATATGTCTTTGATTTTGGAGGTAATTTTTCTCCAACATTCTTGTGATTACTACTGATTTTGTGAAAAACTAATAATAAATGCGTTTCACAGCATTTAAATATGAAATATATTCCATGAAACAGTCTCTTTTTTTTTCTTTTTCAGCTTTAATTTTTCAATATTTGATCGGTTATTTCTAATAATATCGTTACAGAGATTAAAAAATTTTTAAAGAACTTTAAAAGTGAAATATTTTTTTAATGGAAGAAACACCAAATGATATCACAACGACCTAAATCTGGCGTTGCATGAGAACACTTGAAAGAGGGCGTAGAGTTCATTTCTCTTCCAATAGATCTTATATAGGTTTATATCCATCATACTGATTAGTTACAGGGTGCCATTTATTGATTCTTTAAAGTTTGTTTCTTGTGCTACCAACGGTGTTAATGAGCTGTGTCTCTGCTCAGACTTGATATATTTGACAGTCTGGTTCAATGTTCTATGCCTGTTCCACTTAACCTGTCATCTCTGTGAAGTGAGTATATGCTGGCCAAATTTCAGTATATATATTTTTATGAATTTGTTTTGCAAAACTCTTGATATGACATCGTGAGCTGAAAAATATTGTCATACCTTAGGAATCGTTATATGTTGCCATTCAAACACACACCATACATTTAATCATCAGCTTTTTTATTATTTTTGAAGTTTCTTTGTGAAAGCTCTTTCGTCACACTATCTGTGAATCTTCAGCGATTCTCTGTCTCACACATCTCCTCTTCTTCTGCTTATTTCCTTCAGTCTTTTCAGCCCACCGTCGTAAACACACACACACAAACATACACACACACGCACACACATATACTCACACATATATATATATGTATATTACAAGTGCATAGCCTGTCTATGAAGAACACTGAATATTTTATGAATTATTTTCGCGCCTTCTTATTAATTGCATTCCTTCTTCCTTGTAAATTGGCATCTAATTGGTCAAATAGGACTTCAAAAATAACTAATAGCGATTTTTCTTGAAATGGACAGAATCTGGCATCGTGATGTTATCAGGTACCTGAAGAAATTACTTTCATACTGACATAAATGCCAGTTTATGGGATGACGCTCTAGATTTACTAACAGTGCAAAAGGGGCAGTTGGAATTAGAAGGGGAAGGGAAAGTCTTGAGGACGTCCTGAAATTGCCACTAACGAGGAAAACAGTGATCGCTTATACCATATTGTGATGGATGGACAAATGTTTGATTATAAATCAAATAGCCAAATGCTTTTGGAATGTAACGTGAGAGAGTTGCGGATATTCTGCACGAACGAAAATTTCTGGTCGGTGGCTGCCACGTTTTCAGGCACTTTTTCAAAAGCGCATCAAACTGATCACGTGACAGGAAACTTTGACATTTTTAAAGGCAGATCCCGCTGGATTCCTTGCACGTTTCCTAACACGAGATCTGTGCTGAGTGGATCACTTTGAGCCCAAGACAAAGAAACAGTCCATGCACTGAAATCACTCCTCCATATCAGCTCCAAAGATAGGCTCTGTTCATTTGCCGGGAAGGTGATAGCATCAGGTATGGCGATGCAAATAGCTTTGTGCTTATTGACTTGTTTTAAAAATGGCCACAGCATCAATACTTGCTAAGTATTTCAATACATACATGTTTATAATTTATATATTTTCAAATACTCCAAAACTATTTATGCACTTCATAATCTGAATAGAAATATATACATCTATTTTGAAATCTAAATTATAAATTGAATTTAGTTTAATAACCGAAACTTTACCCATCTGAGTTCCCCAAATCTACATATCATATAGATCTGCTTTGGGTGTGTGACGGTCTATGAAGACCCCTTTCACTGCACTCATGTGTCTACATCCTTCCCCTTTTCTATTGAGCCATAGGCTTTCTGTACACTCCAATGCAATATTATTTTCTTGAGCCTAATATTTGGATTCCAAAACACTCTATGAAATATGATTGGATATATACAGAATGTATTTAATAAATCAGTGACAAATGTATTTTGTAAGAAATGTATTTTGTAAGAAATGTATTTAATAAAACTGTAAGAAATGTATTTTGTCAAGATATGCCAATATTTTCTGCAGGAATTGGATCCATCCCTGT
>NC_068982.1:24433410-24436312 GCF_001194135.2 Octopus bimaculoides
AGTTATCAAGTCATAGATACAGTAATATATATAGGAATATAAGTGGGTATTTTCACATTTATACGTGTTAGTGCATATATGTGTATAGGTTTAAAGAAAACTCTGGGTGTGTCTTGTTCTGTCAAGTACCATACCTTAGCTGTTCTTCAAGAAAAACATGTACCATCTTCCAAACAATAAAACGTATAAGAAACAAATAAAGGAAACAAAGACTTGAAATACAATATTAATTCAAATTTATTGTGCTAGACGTTTGGTTTCCAAAACACTCTATGAAATATGATTGGATATATACAGAATGTATTTAATAAATCAGTGACAAATGTATTTTGTAAGAAATGTATTTTGTAAGAAATGTATTTAATAAAACTGTAAGAAATGTATTTTGTCAAGATATGCCAATATTTTCTGCAGGAATTGGATCCATCCCTGTTTTGATACATTCCCTTAAATCAACTAAATTATACGTTTATATCAAACTTCAGTAGAATTTCACTATCGGCAATATGAAATCCATAAAGTAGGAAGGGTCGAATAGATCTACTCTTGTGTAAGAACTGGAAACATTTTGAAATCCTTATTGAAAATGTAGAGAAAAATTGTGAGCATTAGGGAAGTGCAATTACACACAATATTTTGCGATATTTACTGGTACACCTTTATGATCTGAGTTAAAATCATGACCCGATAAACTTCGTCTTTCACCTTTCTATAGTTCCTAAAAATAAAATGAGTTATCAACAATAACTGATTTCCACAAACAAGGAATCAATATTTGGACAACACTGACTTTGTCTTTCCTTCCGCCCAGAAAGCGTAAATAATCACCAAGCATGTTCAAAGGTCAAGTCTATCAAATATTATCCTTGTATCAATATAATATATCAATATTCTACAGAATGATCAAAGGAAAATAAAATTCTACCGGGAAAGCAAACTATTAATATCCATTATCAACACTGAAACATCAATATTTATTTCTCGTTAATATTCATTTAACTCAGTAAATGCATTACAAGAGTGAATTATGAGAAGCATCAAATTCTTGAAATTTTGAAGACATGGTCACTCGAATATAATTTCTTAAGTTATTACTAAGAATTCTTCGAAAGTATGTTCAACAAGTACCGAGGTGATCGGTGTATCGATACAAAACAATAAACTTCCTCGGTAAAAATATATTTTGATTTCAGAGTGTATAAATATTATTTATAGTCATGATACACAACATGCTAGCGATTTTTTAAATATTATAACTGGAGGTATTAACATTACGAGTAGTTAAAATGATTTATTAGATGAAGAATTCTAACTATTTTAGTATCATTCCAATCATTAATCATTTATACATTTCAAATGTGATATAAAAGTATACCTCATAAGGAAACACCATATAGTTTATAATATAATGCTGGCACGAAAGATTAACCGCCATTCCTTTATACGTTCTAATGTTGAGAATGATAAGTGCTCATGGTATTATACATATATACATTCTATAATGTATATAATATTATATAGCAAATGAAAAATGAAACTCCACACAAACTATTTGAGCTGTCGGGGGTTCCATTTGTAATATGCGAGAAGGAAAGGCAGAGAAACCAAAGTCAACAGAGTCCATTATGGCGAACATCAGGGAAAGAACTGATTGGAAAGAGAAAAGAGACATTGACATGCTGACTAGGTGGCATGACCCAAGTACCCTTTTGTAAATAAGCTTTAGAGGATTTATCAAATCAAGGATGCATTTGCTAGGATATTTCGGATGCTAATTAAATATTTCTCAATAAAGGGATATCATATACATTCCTCGATTCACATAAATCAAGTTTTGCTAACGTGTCTAGGTAACATTGCTTCCAACGTAACACACAACAGGAACAAAAAACACAACTATTCAGTCACCAGGCAACCCAGTCTACACGTCCTAAAATATCACTGAGTTGAGAGGATACAGCATCACAAAGTAAGCGACAGGATTCAGCCAATGGTTTCAAGATGGTATCTACACAGCAAATACCACTTGCCTGCCCCGTTTTATTTTGGAGAATTTATGACCAAGGATATGTTGGTCCTAAACTATGCAACCATGCCTTAACTATGCAACCATGAAAACCAATGTATTCTCTAAACTCGTGCCACAATATACATTGGTAGGGAAACAATCTCGCTTTATTATTACTGCTACCAATGATATTGTTGTAGTTTTTAATACAAAAATGTGTTCTAAGGTGTGTATAAATGATATTTTTATAAAATTCCGATTTTGTTAAACGTATACACATATACACACACATAACCACTCAACACGCACACACACACACTCACACACATTCACTCACACGTACGCACGCACACATGAACGCCAGTATGCACGATACATAACCAAATATTAGATAGGTAATATTTATCCCAACTACGACGTGAATGTTAAATTTCAACAAACTTTACTACAGTAGGTACCATGTGGGAATCACTTGCATTGGCTTTTTGGTGTAAAATACATTCTTGTTTATATCAGTAGCGAGACGATAAATGCCCGCTACCTTAACACCGAGATCATATCACGTATGTTTGATATTTTTCGAGGTTTCCTACATTGCAGAAAACATCTCAATGGATAAAACAATCAATAGCTCATAGCAATAAAATGTGTACATTAAATAATGTTCATTTCTCCTCGAATGATGCTGCCACATCACTGGTTCCAATTTTTTATCGGACTTCCCCTCTTCCTTTGGATAACATAGGTGGCGCAGAGAAGGTCGGCTGGTATACATGTGCGACTGCTGGTCTTCCATAAACAATTTTGCCCTCAGTTGTGCCTCGGAAGGAGACTTTTGTAGGTGCAATTCCATATATGTATATATACATGTATACATTCATATATGTATTTATA
>NC_068982.1:24440413-24441563 GCF_001194135.2 Octopus bimaculoides
TATCGATCACCTGTTGGTCTTGAGGACATTTATTTCAGTCATCTGATATTTAAAGTACACAACCTTTACTTTTTGCATGTTGGCAAATAGTTTACAAACGTATATATTCATAAGATATATCTCTAGAAGTGCATAGGCAATGCAGAGCATTTTAAAATTATGTTTGTGAGTATATGTACACATTGGCAGTTTTAGACAGAAGTACATTTAAATTTATTCTTTTGTATAGTTTGTACATATTTTCCTGTGTTTTTCATGTCATCACCTCCAAAGAATTATGATGTATTAAAGCTTTTATATTTCGTAAATTTTTGTGATGGATAGTATGCTTGGGAAAACGTTTCACAAGAAATCATTAAATAAGTATTAAACCGCCAGCATATAAACAAAATAACGTATTCACATGATTTAATAGTGGCAACAATTCATCATTTTATTACCGTTTCTTTAAATATTTCTACTTGAATAACCTATTTTAAATATCATTGAATATCGCTTCACGCTCGTTTACCATCCCGACTCTGTTTCTTCCGCTTTTTTCCGTCGGAAAATTACAATAGTATTTTACATTGAAATATTTCAATTAAAATATAAAACTATAAACTATACAATATACCGTTCCAGGCTCTAAAATAATGTAAATGACGAATAATGATAAATCAATTGTAATTAAGAAGTCATTAAATTTTAAGAGCGTATAAAATTGCGAAGTAAAATGCAAAAATAATCAACTAAACGAGTAAAAATAAAAGTAATATAATAAATTCGTTCGGAATTTATTCAGTTATGCTGCATAGGGAAATATATTTAGTACACCATTTAGCTTTCTAATTCGATAATATTTAAATATTTCATTCGCGTTGTTATGTTACGTCTTTATTGGTTTTCCTTACAATTCTTCACTTTTCGATGTAATTCCCGTATTCAAAATTGAAAACTTAAAGTCCAATGATGCTTTACTATGTTTGTTTTTTGTTTTTATAAATGTAGTTTAGTCTATTTCGTCAACTAAATAGGTATATCCAGCACGTCTTAAAAAATGCAAAGTAATATTCAATTCCTATAAATCTATGTATAGGTTTGTGGTGTCAAATTCAACGAGGATATATTGATGCTCTAAAAATAATAATTTTGGCAGACCCCAATATAT
>NC_068982.1:24441603-24444241 GCF_001194135.2 Octopus bimaculoides
TATATATGCATATACAGATATAGATACATACTTATCTGTGTCTCTGTATGTAAATTTCTATATATGATTGCTTTAATTTATTTATATTGTTGTAGTAGAAAAAGTTAGTTTCCAACAAAGAAATAAAGGCCTTATCAAGTAGTTGTCAATAGTCTCCTCGCAGAATTTGAAACATAGGTTCACATTTGAAGGGCAAATAAGCTGTATGGATGCTCACAGCTTCGGTTTTCATCCCAAATAACTATTCAGTTTTTTAATGTCTGCTCTTTGCAACTGTTTTCATGGGGAACATTCTCGGATATTCTTTGGGCTAAAATATATTAATGTATTTCAGAGAAAAATGTGTTAATTATATTTATAGCGGGGCAGTCTTCCCTGAAGTTTACATGGCAAATCATTTACGCAGTAAGATATAACATCTCGATAGTTTTGGCCTAGTGATGGATTTATGTATTATGTCCTATACAAGGGTATATCATCCTCGACATTTGAGGTTGACGCTTGGGATTTTATGGATATATGTATTATCTATGTATGTATCTATGAATGAATGTATGTATGTATGTTCACATATATGCATATATGTATGTTTGTACGTACGTATGTATCTGTGTATGAAGCTATGAATACATGACTGATTTGCGGAGTAGCTTAGAGATATTTCATATTTTCTCACCTTTTCTTTTCTGTTTTCTGCTTGTTATCAATTGTATTTCCACCATTTTGTAATAAGAGAAGGCTAAGATTTGTTTTCGTTCTTCAATGTTTCATGAATTTAACCTAGCTAACTCATGCTCTCTATTGTTTCTGTCATGCAAAAGTAGAACAAATCAAACGCAATTTCTTCTCAAGTACACACACACATTATTTACATAAAAACACACATACTTTCAAATAAACACACTCGCACAAGACGATTTAAACATACGCGTCAGAAATTAAGTCCCATTTATACCAGTTACGCCAATTAAACTTACCACCTCCTCTGCCCAACAACACAACAGTTAACGTTGCATTCTCAAACGTCAAATTAATACATATATCTGTCTTACACTCACACATACTAGGTAAACATTCTTACGCAGAGATATGCTCCACATATCACAGAAGCATCCGATGAAACTTCAGATCTTGTGAAAAAAGATAAAAATCAATCAACTCCATACTTATTAAACGCAAAGGCATCAGGCGCAATTATATACACTTGCAATCGCACACATGCACACACACATATGCACATACAATTACAGAAAGTATATACACGACAAATAAAACTACCATACAAATATTAATGCAAGCCAACATATATAAGAAATACATTTTAATCCACAAATATGCTATCATGAAATATTGTCCGCAATGCAAATCAAGTACACACCCAGACATACATACTGGATCTTACACATATCTCACACTTACACAAATTTTCCTAGAGCGAGCATAATTTTTTCACCGACATGCATTCGCTTACAGAAACACACCTTACATCTGTATGCACGTATACCAGCGCTCAGCCATATATAAACACAAACACATACCGAAACCTTAATATTGATACTAATCTTCAACCATGCTGTATATGCATATATCTGTTTACACTCAGCGTTCGACCATTTTCTTTCCATAACTAGGCACTTGTGTAATGAAACTATTTATCTTCCTTACTGAATTTCCCTTCGTCTTAATCCATACTTTTACACGCGAAAATACAGTTTTGACTGCACTCCGGCACTGAGTCTAAATTATATATTTGCATCCTGCTACATATATATATAGCAGGTTAAAAACTGTGAACACCCAAACTATGGAACCTGCCCCAACTTACTTGAAGACTCGGATTTCCTTTTCAAACAAGGACAGAGCTTCACAATTAAAACTAGTTTCACTTCTGAGAACCTAATTTATGTAATAACCTGCTCGGGTGGCGGACACAACTATACTGGACAGACGAGTGTGACCTTGAGAAGGAGAACCAAATCCGTTTCTCACAATACAGGCAAATTCCTCCCAGTCAACATATAGAAAAATGTGCAGATAACATCAAACCAAATTCCACAGTCTTCCCCTTCTAACAGTGAAAAGACACAATCTCTCCACAAGAACGTTTAAATAAAGAAACTTTTTTCATTGAAAAATACAGAACACGTCTTAATATGCACGCATAACCAACTTTTCTCTTTTTACATATTTCAATTCAAGATTACATCACTGTACATAAATCCCCTCACTAAACAAATTTTTCGAAATCTTTTTTGTTGTGTGTACATATATATTCCCCTCCCCTTACCGAAGGCTGAATATTTATCTCCCTTGCCCACAATAACAACAATCATAACGATAACCAATTACCTCCCCTTATCTGTCGACTTGTGAAGTCATTCACTAGTAAATATCATCACACACAACATGGACAAAAATTTCTTCTTAAGAAAATACATATTCAAATAAGTAAACCATAATATCATGAATAGCGAAAGCGAAACCGGTCGATATATTAAAAATTATATCAAAACTATGTAACGTGTGTGTATTTTCCTTTTTTTAATTTCTTATATATATATTACAACTCACCACGTGCAGATAATCGAAATTCCTTCTTTTCTGCTGCTGCTACTACTACTACTACTAGTATATATAT
>NC_068982.1:24444362-24450606 GCF_001194135.2 Octopus bimaculoides
GAGAGAGAGAGAGAGAGAGAGAGAGAGACCTGTAATTTTCATTCTTCGAACTGCGCAAAAATTACTTTATTCCAATTTTGCCCACTTGTGTGTTTTCTGTAAATTACTTCACCCGTATTTTCTCTGAGTGATTCTTCAATATTCATATTCTCAAAATATACTATAATTTAATATAACTACGCAATTCTATATTAGAAAATGCTCTCAACAAAACTTCATATTTTACACAATTAAATACAATTTCTTTATTTTGAGTGACTGTACATTGTAATGATTCTTTTCCATGCATGCTCATTTTACCTACGTAATCATTTTAAAGTTTTATGCAACTTAAAGGAAAATTAAAATGCGCCATTGTGCATAATGTAATAAATACGACAAATATTTTTTTTTACTTTTCATATAGTAGAGGTGTATGCATTTCAATACAATACTTTATGATATATATTTGAAACGTTTCACTATACCAACTTTCCAAACATTCATTTTTTTCATTTACATATAATGTGTTTACTGACAAATCTTGTTTTGTCCCTTGCATCTTACGCTAAAGGGATTTACAAAACAAAGCTTTTGTCTTTAAAACGAAGCTATAAATTAGCTTAGACATAAACTTATTTACTTCATGTTGCAAGTCACTTTTAATTTTTTTTTTTTATAATTACACTTCAGTAGTCCTTAATGAAAAACTGAAAATCGTTTGATAGTGTCCTCAATTACATTATCTTATTTGTATGTTGATTGATGGGACTTCACCGTTACGAATATAAACTAAAAGGACCTCATATTGTATAAAACGCATTAAATATATAATGAGCTATCATTGGAAAGAATACAAAAAAGAGAAAATTAGATGTATGCCAAATCTCAGATTATTTAAATATCTAGGGAAAATATTAAACCTTCCCAGTAACGTGTTTGCTGATGGGGAATAAGAAACCATTGGCATGATCTCCTGCAAAGTAATTGGAAATGAAACCATATTTCCACAATGTGAGGTGGCCGACTTTTCTATTCAAAAATATAGAGAAATGCGTCGAAGAATTACATTAATTTACTTTTTCGCTATTATTAATTTGAGAGATAAGTGACACTCGGACTGTACGTTAACAAAATCACCATATTTAAACAAATGTCAGCATAATTAAGATAAATATCAGGAAAATTTAGGCAGATACACGGTATATATAATAAAACTGAGAAGCTATGCAAGAAGTATAAATCAATAATCTGTGGAGGTAGCGATCCAAGGTAAAAGTTGTTTTATTTAATTCATTTGTTTTAAGGTAAGGCACATCAAAATGTCCATTGCATTTACGCAGCTAGGCATTATTGCGAATGTTCCAAATGTTGCATAGGACCTGAAAATGAGTAGAGATGAATATTTAGGCTTGCTATTGAAAACACTGTAATAATTTGCTCAACCGTTTTCGAAAATTTTGCTTTTAAATTTTACAAGAATAATGGCTTCGGTAACAACAGGCTTAGGGTGATTTGAGTAATTAGAGGCATAATTAAAAGGGACTTGTCAATCAAAATCTTCATTGGACAATTGGAAAGAGATTTCGCGAAATAGATTTCTGTGGTAATGAATGAAATCATTACAAACGCAAAAGCAACAGATTTATAATGCCGCTATATTCTGATTAGATTTACTACCACAAACAAAACCAACAGCATTCCCATCAGTATTCCCGTCCTCGGTGGTAATTGCAGGTATTCTGACAGTGACAACACATTCGCAACTATCAACGATGATATAATTACTAATACCTTCATAAACATTAACAAGAGCAATTATAAAACACAAAAGATTCCCTATGCTCAAAATATTCTCTATGCTCCTGTAATAGCATTCTATTCTCTATGCTCCTGTGATATTAGGCATATCACTCATAAAAAAGCCTTTCCCAAAGTGGAATTGTGGACTGATAATACAGTCCTATTTAAACAAAAAGAAAGAATGAAAAGTAAAACACGTTACGGTCAAATCTGCTCAAATGTGGTTAAAATTCTCGCATCAAAAACGAAGCAAGGTTGACACATCTGCGAGATTGCATGACATTTGCTTAACTGCAGTTTGATCTCCCTCGAAGTAAACGCTATGTTCATCTTGTAAAACAAAATGAATCTTTTAGCATCTTGCAGTTTTATATATTTTATGAATCATATAAATATGATGGCGAAGGCGTGAATGCATTTCGTATTAAACCAGCTTCAGCAAAGTTGAATTCTAGCGAAACATCAATGACATAAAATCGTATACTATGTGAAAAGTTATCATGTGAACAGTTATCTGAAACAAATATCGGACACAAAATGGAAGAATATATGTGAACCTAGGAAAAATATACGAATTGGTATCAAGATATCGACTCGACAATTATATTCATATTATATAATCACAACAGAAGGCTCAGTAAAAATAAAATAGTTTGATATCATATAGACTGGAAAACATGGGGTGAAAAAACGCAACTTGATATCAAACTATAACAAGCTGAAAATTATGCCAAATGAATGATTAGTTTTGCCCCTTTGATATAAAGATGTAAATAGCCACATCGAATTTAAAAATTTCATGCACCATAGAAGGAATTTCACCAACGTACATGTAAGGACGAATACCTAATCTCCTCTTAATTTCTGTTAGAGTAATGTCATAAATGAAATGTTAACTTTCTATTTGTCGCCATATAATATTCTCTAACATTGATTGATGGCAAGGTAAAATATATTGAAAACGTCATCTTATATTTGTAAAACGAAGCATTGCGCACGCAAGAAAACTATTTAAATTTGTATAAATATTTTATTAAGAGACAGTAGTGTGCACTGTCAGATTTATTATGGAACGAAAACGTTATAATACTACAAATAGTGGCATCCGTATGATTATCACTCTCTCTCTCTCTCTCTCTCTCTCTCTCTCACTCTCTCACACTTTATCTCTCTCTCTCTCTCTCTCTCTCTCTCTCTCTCTCTTTCTCTCTCTCATGAACCAACACTACATCTAGCATAGAATCTAATGTCAGAATTGTAGGTGACAGTATTACTTAGGAACCCCAAAGTAGCCAAGAAAACGATAACATGCATATCAACACCAGCCGCACTACCAACAATTGCAACTACAAAGCAACTATAACTTAATCTCCAAGTAAACCCTTTATTGACAGAAATATTACGGTCATCTATATCTTAAGTTCAGTCGGTAGAAAGAAAAAGAAGAATAGTAGCCACAGGAAATATAAGATAAAGCGAAACCAGTAAAGTTACATGCAATTGTCTTCTAGTAAACATTTTACCGAAGAAAGATGCATATTTTCAAATATATATACATAAAAAAGATTGAATACTAATTAAAATAGCTACTGTTTTCAATTAACTTGTTTTCAACATCTGATTTTGGTATGAACGTGAGTCGACCACCTGAAATATAGATGATAACTTGGCTTGGAAGGTCTGCTCACTGGGACTATTCCAATTTTTGTAATACCAGTACTATTCCTGTTGAAGAACTGCAAACGTACGATGCAGAGAGCAAAGGCAAAGTTTTTGACAAACGTTCTCCCCAGACATCGATGCAATTTATATGTAGAAATATAGGAGATACATACATTTAAATGGTTGTTATTATCTGTTTCTGACTGTTATCATATGCTTACATTGTTTTGCGTATACCGCATACTGGAACAAAATGACTAACCACAACAGTTGACATAATTTGAGTTTGGCTTTGAGCTCTGATTTTCATATTCATGGAAGACTGTATAAGTTTAGATAAACTTGGATATATTTCGAACAAAAATTGACCAGGATGAGTAAATTTATACAACTAGCATGTGATTCTGTTGGATTTCTTTTTGTTCCCTTAGTGGAGTAGCATAACCTAGATTATGATCATATTGGTGTTTTTGAGAATAATTATACTTTGTCATTTGTCATGTGATATTTGTTCATTAGATAAGGACAATTCCCACCAATGGGAAATACATTTGCAATGATATAAAAAAAAACTAGCCTAGTTAATTTTTTGGAACTCGAATATTTCAGCAAACACTCTTAGAAATTGCAATATTGATATCGAAGAGTTATGAAATTGAGGTGGTCGACCGTGTTTTGGAATAGTATCGAGAGTTAATGAAAAGGAAAGTTAAAAATGATAAGTCTGGGGCTTGCATTTTGCCACTTCATAATTGGAATACAAACGACAGATTCTCTCGGTGAAGAGAGTGTCTGTTAATGGTAAGTAGTCTACATTGCACCAAATGAAATAAATACGTACATTTCGTGAGTGGAGTATCAATTTTAATCATAGATAGTATAATAAAGACCTGCTCCAGAAAAGCAATATTTACCTAGCAGGTTTCAGTCACTGATTTGGTGGTGAAGTTCCAGATCTTCTTTAAGCGTATGTGAGCTTACGTTTGATACTTTTATTATCTTGGATCGGCATGTCTCAGGGCGCTGTCAAGCCGCTTTTTTCTTTATTTTCTGCAACATAATCTGTCTTGGCTATGACATTCAGCCAGAGCATGCGATTACTGAATATATTCTCCTTCATGGCAGCTAATTGCTCGCGATTTCCTTGCAAGAAGTTCTATAACTTGATCCACTCACTTAGGAAGCAGTACGACGTTCTTTTAATATCTATCATCTATTTCTCGTATTTCTTGAAGTGTTATCATGTCTCTCAGTAACTCCATTTGTACCTTACGCATAAGAGTTTTCACTCTTCTGTTTCCGATTTCTATTTAGTTGCATTTTATAGATCTCATTTAATTTCCACATTTTTCTCATTGTGTGGTTTATGTTTCTTCTTGGTGAATAATAGTATTTAACAAAATTTCTAACAAATTTAGCTTTGGGATTATGTTTTGTAAATGAATTAAAATGCGGTCATATTCCTGTTATGTGCGTAATTTTCGTGCCCAGTTACAAGTGTGGATGCATTTTTCCATTATGTTTTTATTATTTCCATTTAAATATTAATATGGTAGGTACATGACATTTTTTCTCACTAGCCGTTATCGCATTTTTAGTGTCTTGATGGTTCTTAATTGTTTTAATTGCCTTTATTTGTTTAGTGTGAACGGTTTCACTGAGACACTTCTTCAGGCATGGCATATTTTTAAAGTGCCACGGAGTTTACTTGGTGGTCCCCCTGAAGATTATTTAACAAATAATTCATTTGCTACTTGCATGGATTATTGGTATAGTTTACCTAACGATAGATGGCTTTTCCAAATACAAGCAATTCAAAGACGTTAGCTAGCAGACGAAAAGGATCTTCGATGTATAAACAACGGTGCTTCTCTTCAAGCCATAGAAATACTTAGCAATATTAAGCAATTCCCTATTCAAGAAATGTGCTGCTCTATTAAAAGACAACGGACACATTGGTCCTACATAAGCAATGCATGAATATGTGTAGGATAATCAACATTGGAATGTATCTTAATGTAGGACTTATCAGAAAGTACAATCCTGCTATTCAACAACACAATAGCAAGTAAGGATCTATTTCGTTTTATTCTTTTGTTGCTTTTCCCTTCCGATATGTATTTGCATTTAAACCATTTGTTTTCTCATTAACTTCCATTAAGGTGTTGTCATATGTTATTGAATAGTGAAAGAAATAGTTATGCCGAGATATATAATTTTATCAGATATGTTTATATATATATATATTGGTAGTTTTTATTACATTAAATGAGTTATCGTTTCCACAAACTTCTTAGCATTAAATCTATAAAAAAATAGCCAAATATAGTCATGGGATACACAATGTGTAACGTGAATTAATACTATGGATAATGAAGAGAAGTATCGTCAGACGAATAATTGATCATATTAATGTTTTAGCACGTGACTGAATTTTAAATACGTACAAACAGGTGATAGCTAGTAGCTGAAAAAAATATTAGAAAAAGTAAAGTGTATTTACAAACTGTAGAAACGAAGTATTTTATTTAAAATATTTTCCTCTTCAATTCTGTAATTATTCATTATTATTTTTTTTTTTTACTTCGAAATGCTCTTTCCTCTTCTTCGTCATTTTTCTCCACCTCGTCCTGCCCCTTCTTTTAGTTTTTCCTACAGAATTATTTCTTAAATACTATGAATAATTTTTCATTATGTCGTAAATATATCTTCATGATGTACATGAAAAAAAAAACATATGACATACACACGCATATGTAAAGTGAGGGGCTGAGTAATATACACTTGCGTGTACATATAC
>NC_068982.1:24450860-24451302 GCF_001194135.2 Octopus bimaculoides
ATATATATATATATATATATATATATACACGCATAGGAACACACATACAGATGTGTATACGAGAAACAGCATGACAAATATAATGCATAGACAGAGAGAAGATGAATCGAGAACAAGAAATGTATGGTAAAAATATATCTCCATATATTTTTCTGACACAAAACTACGTTGACTAAATTTGAATAATTAGTTTCAATACCTTATGAAAATATAATGATGAATTGGTTACGAGATTTATAAATATTAATATGTTGTATGTATAAAACAGAAGTAGTAGACACAATATTGTAAACGTCAGTGCGTTCAAGAATACACGTTTTGCTTGTTATCATAAATTATGCTCTCCTATAAAAACGGAAGTACATATATTGCTTACACATACACACACACATGCACACACACACACACATATATATATATATATATGTGTGTGTGTGTGAGA
>NC_068982.1:24453291-24462746 GCF_001194135.2 Octopus bimaculoides
TATATATATATATATATATATCCTTGTATTGTTGTATTGGATATATAATGTAACATAGCCGAGGAAGCAAGTATATACATAATGCACTACTATTAATATTACACGAGACTCAACGCTCTATATCAAAGGGCCTCAGTGAACTGCTACCAACACGAACTACCAATCGATCACAGTTTTTTGTTTTATAACTTTGTTTTATAAATTTAGTCACTTGGGGTAGTGAGAGAGGCATCATTCTATAACATCTTCCTATTTAGAATCAGTCTCTCTTCTCCCCTTTTGACAATTGAACTCCGCTTCGAGTTTTAATATTCCTTACGTTTAGGGTTCATTTCCGCTGTTTCCGTTCATTTGTGTTTTCTTGTGCTAGAGCGTGTAGATTCAAATTGTTTGTATGTTGGTACCTAAAATGTGTCGTACAATACTTCTATATGCATTTCATGTCTCGTGACTGCTTTTTCCGTGAACCTTTTCATAAGCTGGGCAAAATGTTGCTTGTATCCAACGCTTTTCTTTTATCAGGAAAACCATTCTTTGAATTCGTATAATTACTCAATCTTCCCAACTCTCTTTACTATACCTCTAGGTTTAAAAAAAAAAATTGTCACCAAACTTGAAGAACGTTGAATTATTTATATCGCTCACCGGGTTTTTTTTTTAATTTTCAATCTGACCTTTGTAGCAAACATCAACACTGCGGATGACATCCACGACGGTGTATTCGAATTACGTGTTATTCGGTACACACTTAGAATTTGTTGCAGTGCAAAATCGTCCATCACTTCATTGTTCACCTTTTCCAACACCATCTTGAAGTGTCAATTAAACGCTCCACTTGGCCATTTGACTTAGAATGATAGGGTGGATCGGTGTCATGTTCAATGAGGAACATTTTGCAAAATTTTCTGAACTCGTCTAACGTAAATTGAGTTCCATTATCCGAGACATTGGTATCCAGAATACCATACCTGGCAATCAATGCGTGTAAACAACGTATTGTAACCGCAGATTTCGGCTCTTTAAACATATGCACTTCCGGACACTTTGAATATCTCTCCACCACCACAACTAAATATGAACCATTAAATGGACATGCGTAATCAATATGCTGTTCGGAACATCTGTTTTTGGCCTCGGATGCCATTTGATGGTAGGTAATTTTGCAGCTAAGGCACACCATCTGCATGATTTCACATATTCTTCAATGTTATGGACTGTTGTTGCCCAGTGTACGTAATTTCTCATTAATGATTTCATTCTCGAAGTCCGTGGGTGACCCATATGAAATAACTTTAATAATAGCTTTTGTAGTGTGGCTGGCACTGTGATTCTTTGTGCATACATCAACAAATTGTCACATAGCGAGAAATGGTTCGAATTTGTGTTGCGCGTACTTTTATCACTTTTAACGTTTCGTATTTCTTTCATTTTTTAATGAATTTATCCTGTGAAATTATCGTGATATTGGTAATTGAAGATATATTGCCTACTGGGGTTTTGTAGTCTCTGTCATGTCACAACAAAGACCTCAGACAGATAGTACTTTATGCAATAGGCGTGCAGTTCCAAATAACGCCGATGTTTGTAATACACCAAAATTGTAGGGCATCAATAAAGTTTCCTGATGTTATTCCAGTTTTATTCTGGCATGTATATGCAGGAGAGGATTCAGTCACCACCTGTTTATTACTATTGACATTTATACTATTTTCATAGCCAATGCCTTAATGTCTAGCTAACAGGAAGCTTCCATTACATATACACATAGATATGTACCCATACATATAGATACATAAATACACGCGCACACATATACTCAAACACACACACTCACACACATATTTGCACACACGTGCACACAGATATATAATTTCCCTTTGTCACTTCTGTTTCGCTCATGATATGGTTCTGTTTTGATGATTCCAATCAATTGAATATAAATTCCCTTATGAGTACTGGAATACACTATGTATCCTTTTATTTTGCAGGTCAATCTTTCCTTAATAAAGTCAAAACCCCTTGTCCGATTTTCTTAAAATGTGTATAGCATTTGTAGGATTATGTATCCTATGCCTCTTGTACTTTTCGTCTCAATCAATATATATTTAAAGCGGAAATGAAGAAAAATATATTTATAATGTGTTTCTTTTTATTATGCAAATTATGCAAATTAAGAAATATTATATAAACTACATGTAAGGAGATTTACAATATATAACTGGACCATTAATATATATGTATATCTTCCACCATATAAGTATACTTAAAAACAATTGTGAATATAATTTACATCTTTAAGTAGCCTCCGTTACCATCTATAACTTTAAATATTCTTTCATCAACTAATTTCTTCAAATTCCGAACAATTCCACGTTTAAAATTACTTGCAGCAGTTTTTATTGCTTCCATTAGTGAATCCTTGTTTGGATATTGTTTACCATTAGAATATACATCATTTTAATAATTGACCACAAATTCTCTATTGGGTTTAGATCTGGAGATGGGAGTGGGGGTATTCCAATATCTTATGTTCTTTGAACATAAGATATTCCAATATCTTATGTTCTTTAGCAACATGAAGAAGTTTAGGGAAAGACAATCATGTTCTTAAAGTCTTGTTTTCTTCACTAAGCCTCCATCTGGAGAACAAGAGTTTATCAATTTCTATCTCTCCTCATTCCAGTGACTGCATTGGTGTCGCAGTGCACTTGCTACAATACACATTTCTTGGTTTCACCACCATGCTTGCTGTTGAAAATATGATTTACGGGATCCTAGAACATGCACTTGGGGAGTATAACATTTATTCCTATTATAATCATCACTGTCACTCACACTGCACAGTTTAATATTCAAATATCATGTATACACCACTTATGCTGCTCTCAGTCGGAATGACAACCGAGCTCGTTTGATATTCTCTAATAGTGACTGTAAAACCTTCCTGTGTTCGGCTGTTTCCTATACTATCTATGTGAAAATTATTACCTTCATTCTAGTAATTTATGACGAAAATCTTTACTCACTGTAACTCACTGTCTCTCCATTGCTTCACCTGATTTTCAACCAGGATATCAACTTATTCTCTGTCCATGATACCAAGCCGTATATTCAGACCACAACTTTTATCGCTTGTATTTCAAGAGCGTTCTTGTCCTTTCGACATCAAATATTGCACTTCATTTGTCTTCCTTCTCAAGTATTTTCGATGGATTCAAATACTGTAGAAGCGTCATTTTGGCTTTTGATACTTTACTCCTCTACGAATGAGGTAACCGGTAGCGAGAGGTTTTTGGAACGGACTATACATCCTAATTAAGTTTATACATGTGTAGCTTGGAGATTAAAAAAAAAAAATTAACAAGTTTATTTGTCTATTCCCACATATATAATATAGTGATATTATTCAGACCAGATTTACTCATAGGCTGTAAAAACAGTAAGCCTTATGTACCACGATAATTTGACTGATGCAGCTTTTATCTTACATCTAACCTGTATCGAATACGGAGTAATACGTTTGGATTTAAATATGAAAAGCACTCTGTCCTACCCTTTAAATACTATTACAAAAGCAATAATCAATGGAAAATAGGTAGTGAAATTTCTGATAGCCTTCCAAATAAATATATTGAGACAAAATGCATTCCGCACAAAATTTATGTTTGTTGATGCATTTTATGATAATCTTCAGATGTTCATTTTCAATTCCTTGGAAGATTTTAGAGTTAGAGAATTTTGCATCATGACTAAGTAAATTGAAACGTGTGCAAATTCACTCAATCAGAATATGTATGAAAAGTGTTTTTTTTTATAGATTAAATAAAATAATTTAAATAATATTCAAAGATTGTTGCGTGAATATGACGTTTGCTGTTCAAACAGATATGCATTTCTTTCATTGAGGTTGATAATGTTGACATAATTTTTTGAATCACCATCTCAAATATTTTTTGCCCTAAACCTGAAATTTATATTTCGTTAGAAACCATCGATTTTATTCACCTTCATTAATCCTTTTGGATAATGAAAGAAACAGTAGTTACATTGAAGCAACCTTTTCCGCTCAAAGACTAATAAAAATACAAAGGAACAGGCACTATTCGTATGCAGAACGTTAAAATAAAAGCATAGTCGCAGCAAGCATCTCTTTGTTTCTGTTAACACAATATTTGCAGAAGTGAATTGGCATGTGGTAACTCAATGAGAAGCATTTCATTTCTAACTTAATTTAAAGTAATATTGTATTCAGAGCACTTTAATTTCATAGATATCAATTTTTTTTCTAAATCAAAATAACATCAAATGAAAGGAATTTAATTCCGTTGTAATCATATAGCTTGTCATTTGGTGCTAGTATTTCAACAATCAAACACGCTATTTCCGGATACCAAATATTATAAACAAAGAGAAATAAATTATTTGTGAAAAGAAAAAGTATTTTTAAAACTGCAATCTCGCCTCAATAGTTTTCCTTGTATTTTAATTGAAACAATGTCTTCAATATTTTGATGAATATTACATTATTATTAAATACAAATTGTATATTCTGCTCAGATATGTTAGAAAAGCTTATGTAAACCGATTAATTACTGAAATATTATAAATTTCTACAATTCATAAATGAATATATCATTAAGTCTAGAAACTAATCATAAATTGCAAAAGGAAAAAGAAACAAAACTCAGAAACAATATACAAAAACAATTCAGGAAAATTATCTTTGAATTTAATCGGCACCATATCGTGACTTTTGAAAAGCTCAACCTTCCTAGCGAAAGATTGATCCTATAATTTCCTCATAAATCTTCAAGAAGGCTAGTAGAACACGATTAGAGAAAACAGTTATCAAATTTGTTTTTAATATTTTCAATTGCTTCACACAGATCTAGTTAGCACGGTCCATCTCGCATCAATGTACATTTAAAATAAGTATGTATTTCATTGTCTATAATATGAAAAAAATGCTTGGACTGAATAATATCACTCTGGAAGACAAATATTATACAAATTTTACTACGTTCAGCATTTCAAACGAATTACGCATGTGTACATACATATGAAGCACTTCGATACACACACACACACACACACACACACACACACCCACACACATAAGTATTTATGTAATTATGTGGACAACATGACAAAGAATACGAATTAAAAGATAAAATGAAGAAGGATTGGTATAGCCGTTTTGACATATATATATAGGCGTACACACACAACCCACCTGCTGACACCACCATTACGTATATTTTATTGAATATGGTCATAAACGACCAAGTTGTTCCTGTCTCAAATATGACCATATGATCAACATAGGCCTTAAAATTGCTTAAAGTCCTGGTTACTTTTAGTGTAATGAATATCATTTGCTGCAAATGGGAGGTAATGACATAAATTGCTATTCACTTAGAAACAATTTCGAATCAAATCTTAAATGACACATAATTTCATGACATATATCACTCCTGTATCTGTGTTAATCTCGACATATATCCTCCCTGTATGTATAAATACAGACATTTAATTTAAAACACCAACCCATTCAGAAAAGAATTAGCAGGTTACCTAGAGACAGAAGAATGAGATAGCAGTATAATATCCACAAATCCCGTTGGAAACGCTTGGCAATCTAGCTGAAAAGAGTAATGGTTGTTGCTTGGTATAGTACTTTATGGCGTAGACGCTGGTGAGAAGATCTCAAAATCCTCCTAGGAATAATAGGTGAAGATGATGGATGGACTAATAAATATATAGATATATAGCTAGATAAGAAAGATAGATCTAATATTTACGCCAGGGTAGTTATTTGGAAGGTTTTAGCTATCAACAGAATAAATTAAGAATGTAAATCCATTTGTTCTACATATTTGATTCACAGAAATAATTTGAGCAATGTCTCCCGATGAATAATTTTCACAAAGTTCTAAATGAGAAGTTACATGCTGTGAAATATGCCTACCAAATTTATTGTATATTCAAAATGAACAAAATGAACAAAGATGCAAACACACACACACACACACACACACACACACACACACACATACACACACACACACACACACACACACACGTACGAACATATACACACAACTAGGCATATATTAATATTCCTCTAAGGCATACCGATACTAGTAACCTGATATCCTCCCTGTATGTGTAGATACAGGCATTTAATTTAAAACACCAACGCATTCAAAAAAGAATTAGAAGGATACCTAGAGACAGAAGAATGACATGGCTGGATATTATCCATAAATCCCGTTGGTAACGCTTGGTAATCTAGCTGAAAACAGTAATGGTAGTTGCTTCGTATAGTACTTCATGGCGTACTCGCTGTATGCCTTAGTCAAAAAGGATTAGTACAGGGCGAATTAAGACATCGTATGTATGATGAACCTCATTATCATAAAATTGCTTCTGCTACAAAATGCAATGCACTCATAGTTGAGTACTTATGTTCCTCCTTACAAATTCATCGGAGCTTTAAAATGAAATGCAATTTTATTTGGCAACGCGTTTATATAGATGAAAATATAGATTTGATTAAATTATTTTAAATTTGTATTGCCTATGGAAAGACTATTTTTAGAGAATTTATAATCCATGTTTGATTAAGTAAAGTTTATGAAAATGATATATTGTTTATTCACAAATATTACAAAGATTATCAAGATTATAAGCATTCAAAGAAATAGCCGATTCATTATTATCTGATTTATTATTATCCGATTTATCATTTACATATTTGTCACCGTAAGAATAATTATGATTATTTATATGTTGCTTATTATTTTTCTGAGATTTATAAGGTAATTTAATATTTGTTTTCTTTATGTCCTGTTTTACATTTAGAGGTTGATGTGTGTTTATTTCAAGCTTATTATTATCATTAACGCTTATTAGTTTAGCATTAGCTAATTTATTAATACTCTGTAATTACTTCTAGATCTAGCTTTAATTGTATTACTGATCTTTACAGTTTTTGTTCGTGTCTTATAAATAATTCTATCGTTTATATTTTAGTCATTTAGTCGATGGTACTTTATCTTATCTTTGTATCCATCTGTGACGAGAGCTTTGTTGTAATAATCTGCATGCTACATAAATATGTCTTTATTACATGATAAATACGATATTGTTTTCCCTATGCTGGAAATTAAAGTATTTTTAATTGATCCTAGGTGATGGGTTACGAAATTAATTTAGATTAAATTCGTATTTAACTTTTGGAAAGGCTCTTGCTTGCCAGTTATTAGGTTGATATTAACATCTAAAAAAATAACTGAGATAAAAATTACATACCTTTTGAAATATTTATAGAAGTTTTCTGAAATAATTCTAATTTCCTATTAAATGCAGTTTTGAGGACAAAAATGGCATCGTCCCTATATAATCTACCCCTAATAAGAGGAAATCCTTGTAATATTCGTAATAGAAAAAGTAAACCATATACTCCTTTCATACAATTTACTAAATCAAAAATTGATTATAAATTCTCTAAAAATAATCCCAAGGAATCTAATACAATTTGGTTCATCATTCCATATGCAATACAAATTAAAAATAATTTAATCAAATATGTAGACAGATATCTTTATAATCATTTTAATAAGGATAATAGATATAGTGAAATTATTAATTAAAACTATTTCAGAGTTGGTTATAGTTTAACTTGCAATGTCTTCATGATTATACCATGTATTAATAAAACAAAAATTAGATAATTTCTATAGTAATAGAAATATTTATTACAATTGATGACGATAACATCCTTACATGCCCTACTGAAATAATTCATATTAACTTTTTCTTCACAATACTACGAATAAATTTATGCATAAAGATGTAAATGAAACCTGTGATTGTAAAGTTTAAAATAATTGTAAGTTGATAAATTTATGTAAGGAAGATAAACTGGTCTACCAACGTATAGTTGAATCTCAAGGAAAGAAATTCTATTATATAGTGTCAATAGAAAATAGAATTAAGCTTCTGATTGCAATAAGAAGAGATTAAAAAATTACCTCTGTCGAATTAAGAAAGCTCTTATGGGGATTACAGGATAATAACATTGAATTTAATCTTAGATGGGAAATTCCTAGTTTTGCTAAAATATATAAAATCTCAAACAAACAATGTGAATTGTATGACGAATAGTCATATAAAATACTTACATCTAGTATCCATCTACTATGCCTTAGTAATGAAAAATATCATATTGTGGTCATTTAGCGAAATATGGTTTCTCTAAGTATTAATTAAACTATATACTTATTATATGGTTATAACTATATAACTCTTTATTCATATAATATCCCCTCATATTTACGAGGCATTTTTAAAATACATTGATATAATAGATGAGGGTTACTTTACCTACTGATATAATAGATTAGGGTTATTTTACCTGTTGATATAATAGATTGAAATTAATATGTGCCCATTTATCACAAGAATTTTCTGAATTCATTTGACCATAAATTCTTCTAATGTAAATCATTTACTTTATATTTATACTTAACTCAATATTATCGATTATATCTCTTATAATACATTACTATACTCAATTGTATTACCTTACATTAATAATTAAAATTCTAATAAAAATTCTAAACACTAATTAATAATGATTAATAATTTACAGAGATTAACTTAATCATCATGAATCAAATATGTTTCGTAATTATTTCTCTTAACACTCAAAAAATGACGTAATGCAACAGATTTCTATCGATAGCTAATATAATACTATTTTTCTATATTTATGCATGATTGAAAAATTTAAAATATTTCTCTTATAATGCACAGTATATCCGGCCTACTAATATTAAGCTAAAATAAATTTTAGACAATAATTGATAATAATAATTAATTAATTATTAGAGTTGAAATAAATTCTTATGTATGGTGAATAATACGCAATTTTTCAATGAACGGCAATTATGATGACGTAATGCACCAGATCTCTATTTATCACTAATGTAAACAAATAATGTATATTCATCGTGCTTGTTATATGGGAGATATATGCCTGTGCTTGAAGTAAATGCCATTGTACGTAAATGAATTTGATCTAAGGTTTAACTTGATTATTTTGTAATACAAACAAATGATACAGAATTGATTGTTGTAATGCTTATGCATCTGTGTGTTTACGTATGCATTGTGCATGTACTTATATTCATGTAATTGTGTATCTTTGATGTATATATATATATAATTCTGTACAAGCACATATACTGATAGCCTGTTACGATTAGATATGTTCTTGAAATGTTTAAACACAAAAATATAAATTACTTCAGCCAATGAGCATGGATTAATATAACAAATTCATATGTAGTTTCCTTATATGTATATATATATATAATTCTGTACAAGCACATATACTGATAGCCTGTTACGATTAGATATGTTCTTGAAATGTTTAAACACAAAAATAT
>NC_068982.1:24462823-24465120 GCF_001194135.2 Octopus bimaculoides
TATATATATACACGTCTGTGAGTATGAATATATTTATGTAGATTTTATATATGTGTCTCTATATGTACAAATTTACCTATATATGTATATATTCTATTCTAACTTATTTTTATTTTATTTTTTATTTTATTGTTAGTTTTTTCTTCTTTTTTTTACTTTTATTTTACTTCCTATTCTCTTTTATCTTATTGTTTGTTTTACTTTATTCTATTACATTGAAATCAATCCGTTAAAACTTACGCCCATACAAAAGTTATTGTTTTAAATGTTTTCTTTTCCCTGGTGATATTTTGCTCCTAACTTATAAATGCAATTTTAATGCAAACATTTGTAATTGATTCAATGAGTATTAATGTAAACAGCTGTAAGAAGAAATGATTATCAATTAAATAATGAATAATTATTAACCACTAACTCTCCATTTTCTTCTCATAAATTAATACTGATTGTATACTTAATATATAGTAATTGAAAGCGGCGAGCTGGCAGAAACTTTACCATGCCGGGCAAAATGCTTAGGGGTATTTCGTCTGCTTTACGTTCTGAGTTCCGCCGAGATCGACTTTGCCTGTCATCTATTCGGGGTCGATAAAATAAGTACCATTTGCACACTAGGGTCAATCTAATCGACTGACCCCTTCTCCTAAAATTCTGGGCCTTATGCCTAGGTTAGGAACGAATATATAACTATTGATTTAGGGAAAATTTGTTTCGCGAAAACATAAGGTACAGAAATTGTGTTTTCTTGGATATTATTATCCCTTTATGCGGTTAATATAGCCTCTTAATAACTTATATATATATATATATATATGTGTGTGTTTGTGTGTGTATGTGTGCGTGTGTGTGTGAATCAGTCAGACGGATGGTCTTGTAAAGTAAGAGCATTCATGAGCTACCACCTACCGAATTGAAGTGCTGTCTAACGATTCATTCATCCCAGCAGAGAAGTTGAGAGAAATTTCCCGACTTATATCAAATTTAACAACAGGGTCCACTGCTGGTGCTTCTCTTCTCTCAATTGTTTAAATGTCTACTTTGCAATCATAATTTTTCAGGAACCAAATAATTTCCAATGCCGACAATTGGCAGTTCATCGAAACGAACGACTGCGAAGTGCCATTGTATATCGTTTACTATCGGAAATACGGCGGTCTCTGACCATTTAAGAATCTCTGAATTTCACGCTGCACCATGTAAAAGTGCTTAAGATTCACTCTCACCACTGTTCGTCTTGCAGTGATCAAAGTATTTTTTGGTGAGCACGTCTTTGTATGAGTGCTCACCATAAATCCCTTCGTGATGAAAACCAATGGATAACACCAGTTCTCTATCTATCCATTGATACCGGATAGGAAGAACAACCTTTATTCAAAAGTAAACGTGTGGAAAATATGTACCACTCATTTTCGAAGAGGTCAGATTATAAACTGAGTAAAATATAAATACAATTTCTAGAAAGATGAACCTCAACATATAAGATATATTGTATCATCATCCGTGATATCTTATTTGAATTTAGCTTTCAATTTGGACTTTCCTTCAAAAACATCGAAAGAAAAAAAAATATCGTTATAATTGCAAAGACAACGTTCTTAGATACACAAAACATCTGAAGTTAGATTATAAACAAAGTCGCCATGTTGTTGTAATAGTTTGGTAAGTAGAAAAACAAAGAATTAGAGAACTGCGTAAAGTGGATAAATAAGTCTAAGTATTGATAGACTGTATTTCAGAGAAAAACGTTATAAAACGTTGCTACAGACATTTTGAAGAAGCGGCAGTTATTAAATTTAATACCATACACGACAGATATACAAAATATCTGCTAATTTGCGGGACGGGCCCTTAGAGATATTAAATATACTTCCCTCAAAATAAGTGGCTGTCTTCTTTCAAGAGAAACGAAAATTGCTTAATGTAATTTCTACTAAAAAGAGAAGAGAAAAAAGAAAAGCAAAATAGTAAAATAGATGGATTGGCTATTCTTTGGTGAAACTGTGTCCTGACAATGTCAAAAATCTCATGCCTATATATTGTTATATTCTCAGAAATGCTTAGGAACTCTGAATACGGTGGTTGATAGATATACATTTCTCTCACGCTCTATGTCTACACACACACACACACATACACACAGAAACATAAACATATATATATGTATATATTTCATATAGATAGATAGATAAATAAATAAAACTATACCCATATATATGTATGAGTATATGTATATATATGTATATATATATATATATATATATACACGCGCACACACACACACATATATATATATACAT
>NC_068982.1:24465309-24467382 GCF_001194135.2 Octopus bimaculoides
TATATATATATATATATACAGTGAGAGAGACCGACAGACAGACAGACAGGCAGACACACTCACTGACAGTCAAACACGTCACTGGGAACATATGACTATATTACAATCCTTCTTCGGACAATATATGTATTCGCGTATATTTGAGTCTCTAAGCGTTCATGTGTTTAAGTTTTTCTGAATGTTAATGTGAGATCGCACATTTATGATGGAGTGAGTATGCGTATATTTATACATAATACACCCACTATTCATGGTGTTCAATCATATGTTTTTCACGACATAATTTAAATCCAAATCACAACGATTCTTAGAGCACTTTAAATCCTCGACTTAATTCCTCTGCAAAGTATGTCTTAAGAGACTGCAGTAATCTTGCATTGAAACGCAAATTGTTGTTAAATTTTCAGATTGGTATTGCCTGAATAGCTGCATTTCAATAATCCTTACTAGCATAAACTGATAGCATGAAGAATGATTTAATGCGGGGATGCACAAGCTGCTCATTTTGGAGAAGAGAAACGTGAGAAATAAGGTGTCCTAATGTTGAACACTAGTTCTCATAAAAATTAATCAGCGTTCACCTTCGTTTGGAAAATTTACTTGGGAATTGCAACAACAATTCTGTTCAATACATCAATCGAAATCAGTTTTGTGTCCTCCCCGCTTTCTGAATATATGTGTTTTTCATTATTTCCCCAAAATATAATTCAGAATTATTCCATTTTATGGACGCAAAAATGTGTGCGTTTTCACCCTTAATTTCTATACTTTTAGCATAACTCATAGTTTAAAATTCTCGCCTAGCATTAATAATGCACAACAAAAGTATTGATACTAACATCTTATAAAGACATTTTCGAATACTTCTCTCTCTAAATAAACATTAAGTTCCCATCTTTTGCCCTTTTGGCACTAAAACAAGCTTTATTATTTTTATTGAGTTAATGGCTTGACTCATTAGTGTATTTCTTTCAAATTGTCCATATTTTCTTTAATATTTAGTTTTGCACATTTTTGAAACGGAATGAGTAGAAGAGGGGGTGTAATTTTATCTCATTTTTATATTCCTTTCTAAATGTCGTCTTTCTAAAACTCTCTATTTTTCCGGTATTGTTTTTGTTAATTTACTGCTTGTATTCATTCTTTTTATTCTATTTTTATTGGTTAATTTATACTTCAAAAACCATTAGAATTTAAATTATATAATTTATTCATGTTGCTATGCTATTTGAAATTTCTCTCCATTTTGTATTTTACCCATTTTAAGCAACCATACATTATTTGCAAAAACATTAAAAAAATTTCTGAAATCTTCCTAAACATATTCTCCTCCATCAATTTTCTTTTTCACTTCCATACTAATTTTCGTTGTTTATTCTACTTCCTGCACTTTTCATACACTTTAGTATGCTTTATTTTTTCATCCGTTTACTTCTCTACACTTACATTTTGTATTTCACTCTTCACTTAATCGTTGTGTACACATTCTTATTTTCTTCAACTTAGTTTAATAGTTTAATGTATACTTTTGTTTAATTCCTTTCTATAATTTCTTTCTAACATTCTTGTTTCTTCTATGACTCTCCTTTCTAAACTATCTAATTTCTACGATGTTTGTTTGCTACTATTTTAGAATATTGAAAAAGAGAGAAAAGAAATACTCAAAACAGCGTCAGCAGTAGATTATTCAGGGCACCCCCGCCACCTTTTATAGCATCATGCTATGAATAACAACAAAATAGATAATAGAAAATTCAAGTAGCTATCCTAATTTCATGTTGCTTCTGAGTTGATGGATGTGAGTTTCTTTATAATGACCAACCAATCATGTGTCCTCCACTGTTTGAAGAGCGACTCCTCACATCAATTTTAATTAGAGTCAAGAGTAGACTTGAATTTTAAACTGATAGTATTGGTTATTAATTTAATTAGATGCTGAAACAGACAGCAATACCATGGTATTTTCATACAGTGCAACAGTAGTATATATATATATATATATATATATATATATATACGTGTATATCTATCTATCTATCTATCTATCTATCTATATATATATATATATATATA
>NC_068982.1:24467722-24476276 GCF_001194135.2 Octopus bimaculoides
TAATATATATATACACGCACACACTAGCAATGCATTCTGGCGTTGTCCGGGTGGTATGACCTACAGCTGTATTGTATCATTTGTTTCCTTTTTAGGGACAGAATCGGCACACGAGGAGTGTGATGCAAAGATCTCCTCTTTATAAACATATTTTTAGGTTGTTTTCTGATGAAAAATACTGAAAATGTTGACATCAAAAACATGAATAATGAGAACTTAGATTAGAATGAAATCCTAACATTGCCCCCCAAAATGACTTAGCCTTTCGGATTTAAAGAATTGGATGACGTATGAGGACGTAGAGGTATCCGTATTGCAGAAAGTAATGTACATGGAAAGAAGGCTGCTTCACTGTGAATTGCATCATCTCTAATGTTTGGGCAGACTGCACGCTTCAAAATGTGTTAAGTGAGACCAAACAATCCTTCTGGGTAAACTATGTTTTGAGAAAGCCAAGTCTTAATAGAATAAATATACAAGTCATCTGCATTGCTAACTCGAGAGCATGGGCTTTGTTGATTGTCATAGCGAAACACAATCGCCCTACAAACAGGGGCACACGATTTGAAATGGCACATTTGAGGGAATAAGGGGCATGCATGGAATGTATGCAATTTCTCGTCGATGACAGCCGGCAATAATTGTTGCTTGTAGGACATGACTTGTCATCGTAGTTACAGTCAATCTTGTACCATCGCATAGGCTGGTGGGTTGAAATTTCTCAAGAGCATCAGAGGTGCACGTTTCTTTAGGAGAGTTGAGAAGTTCAACTGGATACTCAACAGCAGCATGTTCGTCGATGGTGGTATCAATGGAGACAAACGTTGACGCATCTCCAGGTAGAATGTGGAGGAGTTCAAAGATTACTTTATCAACGCTTTCATTCCGAGGTGCTAAGCAACAGGTAAAGGACAGGATTTCTGAGATAACTTCCTTGTAAGTTCAAATGGAATGTCAGGTTTTGAAACACGTTAATCACAAACAGAAACGACAGAATCGGAAAGCGTAATTTCCATAGGATTTGCGCTGTAGTTCAGAGCACAGTAAAAAGTAACATAATCCATACAGAACTTTAACTCTGTGTGTATGTGTGTGTGTGTGTGTGTGTGTATGTGTGTGTGTGTGCGTGTGTGTGTGTGTGTGATTGTGCCGAAGGAAGTTATTTTTGCATACTTTTCTTAATTCCAAAAGAATGAAATGTAGTGCAGTTGAAATATGCTAACAGCAGGTCTTCGTCCATTATAATGACAAATTGAAAGATAAAATAATACCTAATTCTACGCATGCGTGAAACATGGGATGAAATGGAATATGATCTTACAATTGTACGACACGACCTAATTTCTGGGGTTCTCGGCGTTCCCTTCCCTTCCGCTTTTTATGCTGGCTTTCTTTCACCTTCACCAACAGAACATACGGGATCAATGTTGTACTGTCTTTCCTTCACTTCTAACTATAGAACATACATAGGGTATGAAACATCAGCGTCTGTCTCTCATCCGCTATCTTTTTTTTTTGCTTCTCCTATAGAAACTTGTTCTCAGTCTCTGTTTCTTTCTCTTGTCTCTCTCTCTCTCTTTTTCTCATTCTGTTTTTCACTCTTTATGCTTTCAAGACAGCAGAAATTGAAAGAAAATATAAAGCGAAAAGGGGAGAGAAAGCTGAAAGTGAAGGAAGTGAAAAAATGAAAAATGTATGTACGTGCATATGAAATGGACGTGTGCGTGTATGTGTGTGTGATTGTGATATAGAAAGTGGAAGAGAGATAGAGTGAGTGAGTGAAGGTTTGTGTATTGATGATGGATGTCTTTTAAGGAACAAACATCATATAGAAAATGTGACATCATCGTCGTCGTCATTGTATAGAATGTTTATGATAATTGACTTATGGAAATGATTCTAATTTTAAATGTTTGTAATGCAAATATGTCAATGAAAATAAAGTCTAGCTGGTATAAATCTTTTTAGACCCCATACGTCAATATCGGTAACTCGGTTTTCGAATGCATAAGGAACATATGTATATACACACACACACATACAAGCTGAAACTCTCTCATATATATATATATATATATATATATATATATATATATAGACATGTAAGAACATTTGGATTGAGGTTCACTCGGAGCTTACAACTTCTTCGGATGTTGTCTCTAATAAGCCAGAATTTGTCAGAAGTCCTCAAGGAAGACGAAACGACCCACGTTACACGACGAAAAGAGTGACGGTTGTGGGTAAAAATCTGATACTTTAGGGATACATAAAGCGTGATGCTTCAAGAACGTTGGTTAAAATTAATTGTAATTTGAATAGGGCCAAATACATCCAGCTGCTGAAGGACAATTTGACACTAGGCTTGGATGAATGTGAAATGTTTCAACATGACTGAGCTCCATGCCACAACAGTACGTGTGACACAACAGGGTGTTGCTGATGAAGGTTTTATCGTATTGAAAGTGTGGCCGGCTCAGAGCCCTGACTTAAATATCATCGAACAAATATGGACAGAACTAAAGAGAAGAGTTCGTCAGAAGAATCTATGCAATTTTGAAGTGTTGTGGGAGTTCATCCACAGAGGATGACATCTCATACCTGTGAAGAGGGTGAAGGATTAGTACGCATCTCTTCCCTGACGCATTGAAGTAATTATTCAAGCCAAGGGAAATATTAACAATACACAGTAACTTTTTGAAATAGACTTTATCTAATAAATTTTCGTTCATATACAATTTTCTGTTTTAAAACACCGTATCTTGATTGGTTTATGAGAAGTGGCTGGAAATTTTGAATTCAGAAGCCTAATTACAAAATATAATGGTTAGGTATCGACATGATTCCAACAGGGCCAATGTATCATCTGTAAGAAACGCAATGTGAAACATCCTCTTACAAGTTGGAAATTAGTAGAAATTTACAGTAGTTTATACACGGTACTGTATTTAGCTATGTACATTAAAACTATTTTATACATAACACATGTATTTACGTTATACCGCTAACGGCCTCTGTATTTAAGTAGTACCAGTTTCATTAAAATTTTATTTCCGCTAAAATATTTTCTTCGCTTTGAAACCGTGACACGTTCACAGACAAAACTTCGCAGAAGTGTTGCAACACGAAGCTTTGTCAGTGAGCAGCAAATACACACATACATACACATTTATTTCCTTTCATTTGTGTGTATGTGTAGCTATGTGTGTGCGCGAGTGTGTCACTGTTGAAGTCGCTCGTGCAAATTGTTTGTGTATATATTCTTTTGAATCCTAGGCACAGGGCCCAAAACTTTTGGGAAGGCGGCCAGTCGATTAGATCGACCCCGGTAGGCAACTGATACTTAATTTATTGACCCCGAAAGGATGAAAGGCAATGTCGACTCAGCGGAATTTGAACTCAGAACATAGAGACAGACGAAATACCGCTAAGCATTTCGCCCGTCGTGCTAACGTTTCTTATTTCTTTATTGCCTACAAGGGGCTAAACATAGAGGGGACGAGCAAGGACACACACAAGGATTAAGTCGATTATATCGACCCCAGTTCGTAACTGGTACTTAATGTATCGACCCCGATAGGATGAAAGGCAAAGTCGACTTCGGCGGAATTTGAACTCAGAACGTAACAGCAGACGAAATACCGCTAAGCATTTCGCCCGGCGTGCTAACGTTTCTGCTAGCTCGCCGCCTTTCTTTGTGTATGTATTGGCTTAGTCGTACAGAGTGTTTGGAAACTGTGAAGAAGGTGCAAGTTTCGAGCACTTTGTCGGTAACTTCTTTTGTCCTCGTCTTCTAATAGTAATTACCCAACTTTCTGGGATCTTTTCACAGCTATCCCTCGTTCAAAAATTATACAGGTATTTTAAAGCTTTTCATTCAATAAATAATGAATTACAATTAAACCTTGGGAGAGGCATTATGCCGGTAATAAACACACGCACTGGTTCAGTCCTTTATTAATTTATATAGTTTGGAGAGACAAGTTACTGAAGAGATTGCAAGAGTGCAATGAAATAATTTAACAAAAAACTATATAAATTAATAAAGGACTGAACCAGTGTGTGTGTTTATTACCGGCATAAGGCCTCTCCCAAGGTTTAATTGTATTTCTTTCAACACACGTATCCACATCAAGAATCTTGCACACGAAATACACATACGAAATAATGAATTATTTATACATTAATAGAATAATAAATAATACATTGATAGATTGATAAACTGTCGTTTTCCAAATAGCGATTGAATACTTAAAAGAGAAAGTGAGAGACTTTGCAAATGAGAATGTAATACTCCGCAGTGAATGCAATGGATATTTAAATTTGTGAATTGGACGCAGTGAATATTTTAATTTGCGAGAAATTGAAGTTAAAAATTTCAAGAAACTTGAGAAGTTGAAATAATAAGAAGTTTCTTAGAACATGAATTCATAAAAATATTTCCGGACAGTCAACCCTTTAATAATTGCTTCCTTTTAGTACTTTTAGTAATTGTTACATACCTAATTAATAAGCAACTTTCTGCATTACAGTATAGATGAACGTACCTGTGTTTTCTTAGACGTGTCTCTACATGTGATGGTTTAGCACAGTTATATGCACTGAAATATGATACTTAGTCAAGTAACATTTGAAAATAAGCACGTAATTACCGAGCTGTTTACAGTAATATCTGCTGAATTATTTTCAAAACCCTTTCCCGCTCGCCGCAGCAAAAATTGTCTATAAATACTACCAACCACATTGTCATTGTCTTTGCCGAATTCATTTACAGAAGATGTAAAGCAAACTGAATATTTATCAATATTTCAATAACATCAGTATCGGGAGATTGATATCCGATACGTTACACGCAATAATATAGACGTGCCTAATAATTCAGTAAATATGAATGATTACAGAATTGTTCATCTCGTATCTCCTTTAATATACGATCCAATAGGGATATGTGTAATAGTGATGCATTCTAGTTTACACCCACATAATTTCTTATTAGATAAATCGCTTGTATACTTGTGATTATGTTGACGATATCAATGGCGATATATATCACTTTTCAATATCTGCTATGATATCTACCTACGCAACAATGAAATATAACACTTAGCATTTCATCTCGACTGAATGTCAAAATTATCAGACATATAGCATTACACTTCAATGAAAACAGCAATAATTATTGTTTGAAAATGTTAATAATTTGTAACTTTTTATAAGTTTACTTTCCATAGAATGTTATCTACGAAAACAACCGCCAACTATTGTAACTATATACGCATAGACACAGAAATTAACACACGAAACAGCTCAGCAAGCACTCTCTTAGTATCCTGGCATTGTTCAATGTTGGGGCAATGTTGAACAACTGCTGTTGCGTGTGAGATCTATGCGGCAATTGGCCGATTTCAAAATCGTGATTACAACGCTACATTTGTATAGCCGTGCAGAGAAGGAACTTTTCCTTGTCTAGAGGCAATTATGAAATAAATTGCTCGGTGAGCGAATTTCGAAGGTATGTAAATATGTTCTTTCTTGGTAGAGATTTTGTCAAGCTTCACTTAAAAATGCTGGTAAGGTAATCAGGAAGATGCTGTCCACGAGGTAACTTACTGAAATGTGGGCTGAAGTTCCCAAAATTACAAGACCAGATAGTATTACCTTATGCATAGATCTATGAGCTGAACAACCACAACCTGGAGAAGAGAGATGCCCTTAGTGCTCCGGGAGATTTTGCACAATTGTTTTACTCCTGTAGCAGTTATCTTTTTTTCTTTTTTTTTGAAAATACCAGTTCTATTTTTGTGTTGTTAAGGTATACTGTACATACCTGCATTTTGTACTCGTTTTCTCATTCCCTTATATGTAAATTCCCACACTTTAATGCCGGTATCGGTTTTGTATTTTGCTATTTCGGGGTTGATAAAATAAGAACCTGCTGTGCACTGGAGTCCATGTTATTGACAAGCTCCCCACAAGATTTCAAGCATTGTTTCTTTACTAAAAAAGGATTATGAATTTTATTATTTCGTACACGAACAAAAGTTCGAAGGTTGGAAGACAAAAACACGAAAGAAAAAGACAAACAAGATAAATTATTATCATCATCATCATCATCATTCTTCTTCTTCTTCTTATTATTATTATTAATATGTTATTGCCTTTGCAGAGCTGCTAACGCTGGAGATGTACCACGGTTTCAGCTGTTCACTACCAGTAATCTTAGACAACACCCCTTATTTGTCGAGCACCATCCGGAGTATTCCATCACCTTCAAGCAGTGCTGTTTCCTGCAAGTGCTCCACACATATTATATCCCATATTTGTTCTCTGTATTTCTCATGATTTTACTCACTGTTGGCTCCAAGAATTATTGGTACTACTACCGCCTTTTCGAGTGATCCCTCAAAACTGTAAGCCTTGCGGTAAAATTTGAAACCATAAGGCGACGAACTAGCAGAATCTTGCACGCCGGGCAAAATACTTAGCGCCATTCTGCCTGTATCTATTTTAAGCTTTAAGTTCAAATTCCACTTTGCGTTTTCCTCTTTTGGTGCTGATAAAATAAGTACTAGTTGAGCACTGGGGTCGATGCATTTTGGTTAACCCGATCCCTGCGCATGTGCAAAAAATTGAAACCATCCCCTCCTCCTTCCTCCACCCCGTCATCATCATCTTCATCATCATTATTATATGCATACATTTGCTGTGACGTAACTTGTGGGTATTTTGAGGACTACATTCGAAGCTCATAAGTGAGTGATTGCGATCGATGCTAAACATTTAAAGTTGCATGAACAATATATAAACAATTGTTTTTCATTATTTCTTTCTCGTTCAATTGTTTCTACCAAAAAAGTACCTTGTATGAATATTTGATATTTTGTCTACGTTTGACTTAATAATATTCTGAATATTAAAATCGTTCGCACTGTATTTACAATTACTAGTGTCTGTTGCGTATTTTTTTTTTTTTCAATTTACCCAAACAAGGGCGTGTAGCTTAAATACAGCAACTCAACAGTTCGATCTCCCATTAAATATGTAGTGTTTGTGTATAAAATCCTTTCTATTATAGGCACAAGGCCTAACATTTGGAGCGGGGTTAAATCGATTACGTCGACCCCAGTACACAACTGATACTTAATTTATCGACCCCGACATGATGAAAGGTAAAGTCGACCTCGGCGGAATTTGAACTCAGAGCGTACCGACGGGCGAAATACCGCTAAACATTCCAAGCAGCGTACTAACGATTCTGCCAGCTCGCCGCCTTAGGCACTTGCCCACAGTGGGACTGAACCCGGAACCATGTGGTTGGGAAGCAAACTACTTACCACACAGCTACTCCTGCGTTTGTTTTTATATAAAATCATGAATGGATGGAGATCGTTCTAACTTCTTATCAGACTCCCACATCTTTGCATTATTGATAAAGTGTAAAGTTACTGGATTTGTGCAAATAAATTTTCTTTTAATTGATTTCTTCAGCTTATCGACCAAGAGGTTCTATATATCTTTATAGGAACTGCATCTACAATTAAACATACTAACGTATTCCAAATCAAAGGCTTAAATATTTATGGTTAATAGGGTAATTTTTATCAGTTAAGCGAAGCATATTTTCGGCAACTGTGTATCTCAGTTTCAACAAGACATTGGAAAGATGATTATAATTATCATATCTCCTTTCTTTTGATTGGTACAGTATTCATTTAAATATCAGCCGTGAATTACATGGGTTTTTTGCATTGGCTTATAAAATGTATTGTTCTATCAATAAAATATATGCTAAATAAGCAAATTAATGTCACTCTACTCATATTTTTAGTTGCGACTCTACAAATTCAAGCACGTGTTGCTATCTAGTGGATAGCTATTGCATCAGCGATATCATTTCTTCATGATATTTTGCGTGATAAGAATTTTGATTCCGAAATAAAGGAAATATATGGAAAAAGACGTACGAAATACGCATACATAATTACTTTTGGCCTGCCTATTACGAAGATCTTGAAATATCTAGTCAGTGGTATTTAGACTTGTACAGGACTAATTCATTCTTGTTAGAACTTGTCAGCTTGATATAATCCGAGATATATTAATTAATTTTTTTATTAAAAAATCATGTAAAGAAAATCGCCGAAAACAATCACAGTAATGAAAACACAGGATTCCAAACTTTCAGCATTACAGGACTGAATTCGACCCTGAATGTTTTTAATTTACTCACGGAGTCAGTCTGATTCCAAAATGTTGTGTTATGTTGGGGTATGGGGTCCATACATATCATGCATAGAGCCCATACATGATATGTATTTCAATTCAAGTGTATTTTATATATATATATATATACGTATATATATGTATGTTTATGTGTGTATGCATATGTATATATGAAAATATATAAGTGTGTGTGCTCTGTGTATTGTGTACGTATTTATTAAAGAAAGCAAATAATGAAACAAAGATGATAGTGTTCGGTAACTGGTTGAGTAAGCTGGCCACGGGAGTTTTCGATCCATGTATGTACGTTTATATATAAATATATGTATATATA
>NC_068982.1:24476407-24477309 GCF_001194135.2 Octopus bimaculoides
ATATATATATATATAAAGTGTAGGTACAGGAGGTGGTCAGACTCTGCATAAGGAGTAGACAACCACCAAGTATGTATGTATATATGTTCCTCTAATTACACTTTTATAATTTCACTTTTGTTATCAAGCTTAGGTTTACATCTCAAGGAAGTACCTATTATAATCCTGGCTAATTTAGGGCGAGGTTATGAAAAGAGTTCGTTAGAATATTGTAATATGCCAATTCGATAGAAACTGCATCATTGCATATTTAGATAATCACGTAACTTTCATTTTCTTGAAATTTATGCCGGACTATACTCCTGTCTCTGATAATTTTCTTTTAATTTTTCAATCGCATTAGAACGACTTCAAAATAATTATCATTCTAGCGTACGTCTATATTTACAACATTGCATATTGCAGTATATTCCCGACAACGAATCAATAAGTATCTGTTTAGTTAACTCGTGAAACTCGACAATGTGAATTTCGTTTAATGTGGAGATGATATTATTAATTTTATGGAATGGAATGATATTGTTCTAAATTCGGGCGTTATATCCTTACTGACATTATTAATATTACTTAGATGTTATTCACCAATTAACTGTATTCGGATATAACTTAGATAGTTATTTTGCATGTTGTATACGGTCAAGTTGTGTATTGAGTGCACATGTGTGATTAGTGATTCTTATGTAAACTACATGTCAAAAGAGTTGTCAATAAATCAGAGATGTGGTTTAGGAAAACGAATATAATATATATGATGATTACTTATATACTTCACATGTTATTTATTTGATTTTATCTTTATTCTGAATAGTATTTCAGAGACCAATGACATGCATTTTATTAAAAACGACATTAAAAAAGAATTCTTTCATTATAAGATATATAAGATTTATATATATATATAT
>NC_068982.1:24477416-24480527 GCF_001194135.2 Octopus bimaculoides
GTTTTTATTGGCTAAACTGGCAATATGACCATCCCCAAATACAACAATATATATATATATATATATATATAATTGGCATCTCTAAAGTTTATTAGCATCATGTATATTTTCCTTTCCACAAGAGTTGTGTGTCGCAAAATGAATCGATTTCGTTTTGCGACAGATTTATTTGGGGAAGGTTGTTGGTGATATATTTGTACAATATCGTGTTTTCAATAAATTACTCTTGTGCTCATTCGTAAAGCAATGTAAACGAGGCCATCAGTCTTTCATGGAGAATTGTACGAAATATATTTAAGTATTTGCTTTGCACTTCTATGAAACGGTTGCATTTATCCTTCTGCATTCAGTGTGAGGTATGTGCTTAATAGCAGCTTGCAATTATCCAATATACCATTCAGATATAATCACGGGAGTTCTTTTATAAACAATGAACATGTTCTTCAAATTCCTGATTTCTCCTAATTCTTTCATGCATTTCTGTATACATAACTGAACCCTAAGGACGTCTGCATTTAAGCAGAATGCGTCTCTACTCTATTACTCTCATTTATAACAACCTTCTCCACTAAACATCTATTGTTATCTTCACAAAGTAAATATATAGCACTACTTTAACAACGTTACCAAATAACATTTCGCATTCACATGCTCTTGATTTGTTAATGCTATTCTCTTTTACTGGAATTTGTCTTCGAGGATTCTGGACTTCCTTTATATTACAATCAATATATTCCCCGATGAGATATGCTCTAAGTTAATAAATTACATGTTTTCAGAAAGGAGTGTAATTCTACAGTACTTTACGCAACATTGTAGCACTCTCTTAAATTTGAAAAATATTCGTTCCTTTTCAATATATGGCATGTGAATTTTCCGTCGATATCATAAGACGGAAACTATAGTAAAGGGTCTGTATTTCATTATTTATATAGAGAAGAAAACTAATGGATAGTCGATTTTAAAATTACTCTATCAGGAACAGAGACAGAAATAAATAGGTTACAATATGCCACTGATGTTTAAAACATAAAATAACAAACTACTCAAACACCATGTCGAATAAAGGGTCTGTATTTCATTATTTATGTAGAGAAGAAAACTAATGAATAGCCGATTTTAAAATTATTCTAACAGGAACAGAGACAGAAATAAATAGGTTACAATATGCCACTGATGTTTAAAACATAAAATAACAAACTACTCAAATACCATGTCGAATGCTAATCTTTACTAGTGACTATGGTGAACTTGAAGCAAATGTAAACAATAATCGATACAAAACAGACCAGGAAGGATGTTATAATCAAATATAAACTCCTCAATAACAGTTGATATAGCAGTAATCCAAAAATTATATATTTATTATATCAGACAATAATCATTGAAGAAATTGAATTTCGTTTGATTAATCGGCTTAGTTTCCTAAGGGGATTATTAATAATTTATTTTTACGTATTTTGAACTAATTTATATAATCGATCTATTTTGTATTATGTTTCAAATTTAATTCCATATAAATGTATAACTAATACTATATTGACTAAATTTAGCATATGCTAGATTTTGAAATATTATAATATCGAAGACATTAAAAACAAAATATTTATGTTCATCATTTTGAACACACCCACACACCAATATTTGCATGCGCGCACACACATATTTCTATGTAAAAATGTATGTGTATGGATGGACGGAAAGATGGATGGATAGATGGACGGACGGACAGGCAGTTGGAGGAATGGATGAATGGATGGAGAATGTTCTGAGTAAGACTTTAAGATACATCTAGTAGTGGGGTCAGGTTTGTGAGTTCCTTTCTTTTGAGAGATGTGGAACCACCTCTTACCCACTATCATTACGATATCTACTCTGAGCCAGAATCGATACACCTCTCAGGATTGTCATACCATCCTTCTACAACATCATAGATAGATAGATAGTTAGATAGATATATAGATAGATAGATAGATAGATAGATAGATAGATAGATAGATAGATAGATAGATAGATAGATAGATAGATAGATATAGGGCAGGGAATTGCCAATCAATTAATAAATTCATAATTAACAATTTTGCCAAGTAGTTCAGTATGCAAAAAAACCTTTATCGGTAAACCATTTATCATTATATATATATAGGGATCAGCAGGAGTTGCTTCACCAACATACTGAAAATTTAGAAATAGCAGTTAAAAACTACTAATTCTAAATATTTTTTTTTTCTCCAACGGATGGTGATATTTATGGCCCACATAGTACAAAACCGAACAGAAAATAAACGAAAACAAACCTGCCGTTTTCTTATGTGATATTTGATGTCGCATGTTCAGATATGCATGAATTTATTAGCATTTTCAAATTTATAATTTTGGATATCATGCTGATGGGTGGAATGAATTTTTATATTCTAATCACGAAACGTCGTACAAGGTTAACTAACGGCAGGTTTGTTTTCGTTTATTTTCTCGCCGTACCTATTATCACATTAATTAAATTTCATTGTATATCTTTGAATGCAGGGGTATCTTTCTTCGATATAACACTGAAGCTCATAAACATATATACTGATGTGTATACATCAATCTCCATTCCAATTGCAGTAACGTTTCTTTCCGTTCTGTTTTTTTGTGGAAATGTGCATGCATTTTTTGATGAAACAGCAAAGTGTTTCGTCATTAAACAATGACAATGTATTACTATACATACCCATGTATATGCACATACACATATGCATGTGCTTACACATTCTATAATCACAAACACGCGCATGCGCACACTGACACGCATACGCATGCACACTCACACATGCAAGCTCATACACACACACTCACACACATATATGAACGACAATACAGCTAGAATTTATAATTAATCAGATTCCATTAAAGAATTCCATCAAAAAAGAAATATGACGACACACCAATAGTTCCTCCCTCACTCTCTCTCTCTCTCTCTCTTTCTCTCACTCTGTCACATACGTTCACATGCCTACATGTATACATGCACACACACGTAGACAGTTAGATAGATAGATAGATAGATAGATAGATAGATAGATAGATAGATAGATAGATAGATAGATAGATAGATAGATCGATGGATAG
>NC_068982.1:24480537-24485464 GCF_001194135.2 Octopus bimaculoides
TATATATATATATATATATATATATATTGATACACGGGTATTACGAATGTACGTGTGTGCGCGTATATGTTATTTTATGCGCATAATTAAACGCATTTGTATAAACACACAAATATGTAATTGTGTGTACATAGACATGTGTAGGTATGTCCCAGAGGGTAATTGTTGACTTTGAATATATTGACTTCATTCAAATTATTCACTTTTTCCTTCACGATTGCGATTTGTAAGGTCGATTGTTGGCGCCACATTCTGATATCATACACATGCATGTTTAGATGTTTCATTGTTGTTAGAAATCCTACTTTACAAATAACCTATGGCGGGATAATATAGATATCGTTTGCAAAGCTGTTCTTAGAAATTATATTAAGATATTTAACCAATCTATTCTATACATTCTTTCATGTCTCGCTACGGCTGTCATGCTAGCGCGATTGACTTTGATATATTCAGATGAAAACCTGCTTTCAGCACAATAGTATGGGAAATGAATGTTCTTGATACAGCGCCATGGATAACGTTGATCCTTCTTTAACGAATTCTCTGAAAGTGGCCTAGATGTCTGGATAAGAGGCAATTTTCCTATGGATCTGATTCTAATTCCCTCTGGAAAGTAGTGCATTTGGGTAAGTGAAATGTACCAATAGGTTATGATTGGATTTTGCAGATGAAAACTGAACTAACGACAATTTTACGCAAACAAACAAACGTTCATATAGAATCACTCACACTGACAGACACACATATTTCTTTTTTGTTTGTAATATATATGTATGCATTAATGTGGCGAGCTAGCAAGATCGTTTGAACGCCTAGCAAAATGCTTACTGTCGTTTCGTCCCCCTCTATGTAGCACGTTCGTATTCCGCTGAGGTCCACTTTGATTTTGGTGCCGATAAAATAAACAGCAATTGACCAGTGGCGTCAAAGAAATAACTTTTCTCCTCCCACGAAATTCTTGCTATCGATTTGTTTCATTTTTCTTCTGTGCATACTCTATCTTGAATACTTCAGAATTCTTCTTTTCTTTATGTCCAGTTTTTCTCCTCCCTTTTTTCTTCGGGGTTTTCCGTCTTTATTAAGTTTTCTTTTCTGCTTTCTTTATGTCGAAATTGTAAAGAAGCAATCTACGCTTCGCGTTATTTCTAATTTGTTGTTCTTTTTGTTATTGCAGTTGATTTTCATTGTTTACGTCTTATTGGATAGTATTATTTTGTTTTTGTTTCGCTGTTCACTTCTTCATTGCATACAATTTCGAGTTGTGTTTTACTCCGACAAATATAAGATCGCCACTTTCTAATGTATATAATTGTTCATTAATGATGATTTCACTTGTGATCAGTTTTTGTGTTACTATATGGCCGTGTGGGATATTTATGACTTACAAGTCAATTTCGAAGGTCCCTGATTTGAGAGACATTATGTTAAGCTTGATTCGAATATTCTCCGATACTACGACACAAATTTGATTTAGGGCACGGGTGTACTTTGTATTCAAACCCCCTCATAGCCACTTGTGATTATTCACCCAAATTCACTGGAGCACGAATATGTTGTAATCAAAGGCACATCTGACAGATATATTGCACGAAATATTTTGTCTTCTTCATTCAGATTAATTTCTATTTATGTAACCTGAAGGGATAAGCGTTGTGAGTGGAAATTTAATCCTATTCTATCAACTTAGTAGGAGACTTTAGTAAATTGTTTCTTCAATATATATATATATATATATATATATATATATATATATATATTCATTTATTCTGGATTATCTTCTGAAATAAAGATGCGCTGGTGGATCTTAAGATATTTTACTGGTATATTATTTCTTGTAACTGTGATAAGCCCAAAATTAGTGTCAGCAAAATTGGTGTTGATAAAATAATCGTTTTCAAATAGCAACAATTGCTCATGATATTGCGATTTGTGTGACAGCTGCTAATATATTTATTGCTTGTATTATTCTAGCTTTTTTTTTAAATTGGTAATTTGCACATTTGAATATGACATCAATCATGATATAGTTGACTCTACCCAGCAAAATTGCAACGTATGATATGCATGTTCTATGGGATAAGGAAACGATCATCTGTACAGCAGAGAGGATTATATCACATTCTGTTTACTCTTCTGTAACACATCTGTCTGAAGATTAACAGTATTCTGAATAATTCCTGTCTCACTACCATCGAAATACTGATTATATATTTTGAAGTAATAGACGGTTGATTATAATGACTGAGTCCTGCCTCTATATTGCAGATTGAATGATGCTCTCATGAAGAAAAAAAAACAACAAATGCTTTAATATTGCTCGTAAAAATCATATTGATTATCTCTAGATAAAAAGCAGTTATGTCAAAAATATAATAATGTCGAATATTCAGATTTGGTTAGTAAATTCTAATGGAATTGATTGCATATGTCTGAATAATTATGGAATTTAATCTCTTTCGGCATGTCGGATATCAACAAGCTTATAAGTGTATATTTAAAATCACTTCGATTATTTCGTTTACTAGAGATCGACACAAATATATCCGATTTATAATTATAAATATTGAAGTGTTCTTCCTCATTGTAAATATTACATCATTCCGTAAATAGAAGGATTATTTAAATAATCAATACGCATCGTATTTGATAGTTAAGAAAACATGTTTTTTTGTTTTGCTTCCTATGTATATATCTTAAACATATTAGAAAAATGGCATCCGAAGAGGAATTAAATAACTATTTCTGTGGTATTCAGTGCAAAAACATTTCGTTCAAACAACAAAAAATCTAAGAAATTCAACAGTGACATAGAGAGACACACATACCACATACACCCATCACGCAATTTTGGGTGCTCGCATGCATAATGAGAACAACTGCACCAGACTTCATAATTTGTGCGCACATGAAGATTTATATTATATAAATGTGTGTGTGTGGGTGAGTGTGTATAGCTACTTAGCCAACTTGGTAGATAGATAGATACATACATACATAGATGGACAGATGGATGGATAGATGCACTCACACACATATATGTATCTATATATATATATATATATATATATATATATATATATATATATATATATATATGTGTGTGTGTGTATGTGTGTATATGTGTGTGTGTATGTATGTATGTATGTATGTATACACGCACGCGCACAACCATACACAATCGATACTACACAGACATATTTGATGTCTCTCAAAAATATATGTATTGCTACGGTGAGAGTGTTTTTCATTACAACATCCCTAGATATTTTGTTGAATTCATCCTTCCTTGTGAAATTAAAGATAGGCGATATTTTGGGAGATAAAATGCCAATGAATAGCACGCGGGAACTTTGTACCCTGAATAACTGGAATTGAGCTGCTCGCTAACAACATGAAATAGAAACAAAAGTAACCAACTGACATTTTTAGAGAAATATAGCTACACTACTCACCTAACCGGAATGAGTTATGAAACAACAGGTTTTTACCATGCTATAATAACAATTTAGTGTATTGCCTGGCGGTGATATTGGAAGATATTTATCTTCAAATTATACAACCGGTATCGCTCTTTTCAATCATATGGTGTTATATGAAGGGTATAATGTTATGGAACGTTGTGAAATAGTAAAAATATTATTTCCTTTTAATTTTATAAACAATGCGGCTACAAAAATATATTCTGTAAGGAACGTAGGTAATAAAATAGCACGAGTTTTCTTTGGAACATTGTATTCTAAATGTTATGTTCTAAAGAATATCTGCACGAGAGTTTATAATCAGTTTACGCGAAAACCCATGCTGCGGAAAACAAATTAATTTGTATGTAAGCTCGTTGCTTAAGCTCTGCACGAATCAAACTATATATCTCCGACCATTGTCGAGTCACTCATGCCTTTGAGCTAAATTTCTATGTTATTTCATTGCACCCAGTTTTGTCTTTAATCATTGTTCTCACAAAAAAAAAGCAGTATAAAGAAAAGTAGCCTCGAAACCTAAACAACAAAAAAATGTGTTGTCGCAAATAACAAACGTTAGGTACTATATGCAATGTTATCTATATAATCTTAGCATTCTTTATAAAATCGATCGAATAGTTATAATTAATCATTGTTGCCCTGTTTCCTGTTACCTGATTGATTTCCATACTTTTATTTTTAACCTTATTGTTATTATTGTTTTTTTCTTAACTTTTTTTTTGCTTCGAAAATCTGAAAAGCCAGTGAAGAGATAAACAATAGAGGAAAATGTTCAAATATTCAAAACATAAAAGAGCTTTTATTTTTTTAATTACAGACATTCTGGTAGTTCATCAACATAACAACACTAATATTAATTAAAACATTACATGGTGAAGACAATTCAATATTCTGTATTGGCTTACTGAATTTATAATGCAAAGTGATGGGTGGAGGAGAATTGAAAGAAAACTAAAACTACTCATTGAATATCCTTTGATGGCATGTAATATAACTTTATCTTAGATGATATGTTGATTTTTTATCTCTCTTTCGTTTGAGAATGCTGTATAGCATAATTAGTTGCAATTTATAGAAACGCAGATTACGAACGAAAGTAAAATACAATAAAACGAAGAAAGGCACATCAATATCCTCTATTATGTCGTTCTACGAAAATAATTGAAATTTTAATTATTGACAAAAGAAGCTGATCGATGCAATACATGCTGAGTAGCACTATCTAAGATTACCATTCTATCTCTCTATCTCTCTCTCTCTCTATCTATCTATCTATCTATCTATCTCTATATATATATATATATATATCCATCTACCTATCTATCTTTCTATCTGTTTATATGTCTATCTATCTTTTTATCTGTTTATATGTCTATCTATCTATCTGTCTGTCTGTCTCTCTCTCTCTCTGTCTTTCTGTCTCTCTGTGTCTCTCTCTCTGTATA
>NC_068982.1:24489295-24490300 GCF_001194135.2 Octopus bimaculoides
ATATATATACAGTCATTCATATACACACAACCATTTCCCGAATGTATAGACACATACACACATATACATACTGATGTACGCGCGTATGCACACAGTCACACAACTGTAAGGTTATGCACACATAGCAGCAGTATTGTCAGATGCAGGAATTGCATAACCCATATACATCTAAACTCACTCACTCACCCGCTTTAAATCTTTCATGTGCTTTTGTACGTTTGTTAGCTCCCACAGATACAGTCGTATGTTATCCAGACGCATTACGTACATGAGTAGAATATTGCTTTTATTCAGGCGAAGTTCGTCTATTGACATATGACATCAACAGAAATCTTTGACATACAGAACTACGTATAATATATTTATACACTAAATAATTTGCATATAACCAATGAAAATCTGCCGCGGAATTAACTCAGGTTGACACGTATTTGAACTGAAATTTTAACAATACGAGTATATTGGTTTGAAATTTAGGCACCAGGTCAGCAATTTCGGGGAAATGGATAAGTCGATTATATCGACCCCTGTGCTTAATTGGTAGTTACTTTATCGAAACCCAAAGGATAAAAATTAAATCGACATCAGCGGAATTTGAACACATGACATAGTAACGGACAAAATGCAGCTAAGTATTTCGGTCTGCGTGCTACCACCACACCACCTTACAATAAGATTATATTAAATACCGTAAAAACGTGAGCCCAACAACCAAACATCGAGCATTGTATTCTTCCTATAACATATGTCTGTAATAGTAGAGTGATCATTTGTATAATATATTTATAAACACAAACATATTTCTTTTTATTACCCAGCCATATCTCAATTTCTATGCCGTTATATCTCCTCCTTCATTTCCATTTTATCTCCGGAAATCCTCCAGGCAACTGCTTGGGATATTAGAATTTTATGTGACTGCTTGCATACGCGCGTACGTCAGCGTGTGTATGTGTGTATGTGTCTATACATTCGGGAATTCTGCAGAATTTTCGGGTGAATGTA
>NC_068982.1:24490334-24492025 GCF_001194135.2 Octopus bimaculoides
ATATATATATATATATATATATATATATATATATATATATAAAGTCACTGCAATGATATATTAACTTCTTAAAGGGATTATTTAATTGCTGGAAAGTATTTCTTCAATTTAAATAGGTATATTGTAAATATCGAATTAGTAAGATTTATTTGCAAGGGAATCCATCCTTGCCATCTCCAGCCTGACGTGATAAACATGGACCCGATTCCTGTATATTGACCCGTCATCAGCATGTGATAATCCCTGGTTGTCGAGGTGAAGTGGTTTCCAATGCAAATATATATATAACCTTTTTCACTGATCTCGAAAAAGGGTAAACAAGCAATAATAAATCTCTGAGCAAGATAGCATAGCCGTGACACGAGGAGACATTGATACATCGGGTATAGCTCATCATGTATGGAAAAATGGAGACCACCTCCCCCTGTGGGATGAACTTAAAAATAACAGACAGAGAACACCACTGGAAAATACGAAACTTTATTATAGATGTAAAATTCATATGTAACTTTCGTCTCATTTGGCTGACCTCTAATTCCCTCCAGTCGCTGTCTGAAGTTAGAGTTCGTTCCATTAGTGTTTTTGTATCGTCCTTTGTTTATTTTAGTGTGCAATGATTTTTTTTTTCTGAGTAATGTCATTTTGGTTTAAGAGAATTTTTAATTTTCCCTCGTTTTTTTCTTGCTTTTTTTTTTTGTAATTTAGTGTTGCTTGGAATTGCCGCCCAACTAGTTTTCTACATTTATTGAAAACGAATATTATTTCAATACACCAAGAATTCGTCTTGTACAGTAGTATATATTCACTTACCCATATTGATCCAAATAATGTCTAGTGACCACTTTAAGTCTTTTCTTCTCTCAGGTCAGTTTCCTTTCCTATACATGCATACAAACACGCACATACATATACATACAGATTGATAGATAGATAGATAGATAGATAGATAGAGAGAGAGAGAGAGAGAGAGAGAGAGAGAGAGAGAGAGAGAGAGATCCCTGCTTCTTTGTATGTATGTGTTATGTGTATTTTATGTATGCAGTTCATCTGGCGGAAGTAGTAGCAATAAGTGCTTATTTGAATGTCAGATTGTTCAGGGCGTTTCAATTATGCTAAGGATTGGGTATGTATTTTGCTGTAAGGAAATAATGAAAACTGTTTAATGAGTGGTGCAGTTCATAATAAAGCATAAAGTGGAATAAGAAAATGTGCAATCCGAGAGTATATATATTTTCGAAAATTACGCAAAATTTTAAAAGGGAAAGCTGGAAGCTAGTAATGACGTATAACAACATCGTAGTCCAAAGATGGCGATCATTTCTGAGATTTACTGTACTCGTATAGGTGTGCTTCATTGTATTTTCTTGCTTCAGGTATGCAGATCAAGATCGATAAGTTATTGTTCGAAGCTATAAACGAATTTGGAATCTACTTAATAAATTGTACTAGACTTTGTTGGGAGAATTAGATTCCTTGTAAAGAATTTATGTGTAACGTATTGTATTATTGTTTCTGGTGTGAAACTTTATTATAGACGTAAAATCCATATATAACTTTATTGAAAAATATTGCTGTCTGTTTTATGTGAGTATCTATATGACAATGTGTGTGTGTGGTGTGTGTGTGTGAATGTATGTATTATACCGATTGTAGCATATATATATATATGTATATATATATATATACATATA
>NC_068982.1:24492194-24496263 GCF_001194135.2 Octopus bimaculoides
ATACCCATTATGTATTCTGTCCTCAAATAGCCATTTTTTTTAGGTTTCAGCTAATGATTGATTGTTAATATTTTGCATATATTTTCAATTCAAAATGGCCTCCATTGGTTTTCACAATAGCCCTCAATATTTTCGCAACTATTTTATCACCTAACAATTCTTTGTACCAATCATTTTCAACGCTACAATTTCTTTACTTTATTTTCAGCCGCCATATTTAATTTTCAGTAAACAATAAAACAAAAGAGTGTTGGAAACGATTATACTATTTTAAACTATTTCTGTGAATAAGAATGTTTCAGATTAGAGTAAAGTAGTACCTTAAACACTGTGTGCATACATACTGATCCCGGTATGTATGTAAATGTGTCATATTGTATATGTAGTCTAAACAGTTTTAGATTCGGTGTTATTTCTACACTTTAAATATTCATGAAGTTTATTTGGGTATAGTTTCTGTAAGAATGCAAGACGTTTAGCAGGATTTAACAGAGGGATATGATGATAACTTTGCACGTGCCTCAGAGTGGAAATGTAGGTCTACATCGCACGATCAAAGACATAGGTTGATGGGAAAACTATATAGAAATAAAAGGGTATATAAAGAATTAAACGTACATAAGAAACATGCCCTCGGTACTGCTATTCATTCCTCTCGTCACAGTTTACCCTCAAACTATCATCCTTTTCTTTTTCTTAGACGCTGAGTTCTCAACCCCTATTGTATAATTCATTTCCACAATCCATACACACATTGCTGGAATTTAAAATTGGAAAATTCACAACTCCTGGAAAATGTATATATAATCAGAATAGAGGGATTCGGGTAACGGATACACAGCGACGTATGGAAAACAATCTATTCTGGAATGGCAAACAAAAACCCCTTCCCCAATCGCAAAAGCATGCAATGACAAAATGACGATGATATACTTTAAAATTTCTTCGTTTATCTTCTAATACACGATCACATTGCCTTTCTCGTATCCGTAGCTAATTTGCAAATCCTGACAAATAATGCTGCAGTGAGTCGTGTGTACTTTAACAGTTACTTCAAATTTCCACTTACACAAAAAAACGCATACCTTGAACCATATGTAAGAGAATAAACAAATACACTCGTCTGTTCATGAGACAGTGTAAATTTTCCAAAAGCAACTGGATAAACGAAGACAAGGAGGTAATTTATAAGTATATAATTTTCAGGATTTTATTACAATATTAGCAATATAACCTTGAACAATTTTAATGCAATGCAAATAACAGTATTGCACTCACAGTAATGATTAAGGTGGTAACATAAATCATGCTTTATTTTATTGGCGAAAATGAAGAGAAAATACGGATGTTATGATACCAATATTAAAAGGCTATAATAAATCAGCGGATTTATCGGTTCGAAGTAGTAATATATCGAGATATGATGCAGTGGTGTTAGAAAGTAATTTTAAACGATATTAGCAAATATGAACAGCAAAATAATCATAGATGATAAAAAATGATTATCAAAATATCAATATTAATGACGTGTGCTTTTGATTAGCATACACAAACGGTGTTTTAGATGAGTGAAGGTTATAAATGGATTGAAAATATATAGTAACAATATTTTTCGTATAAATATAGAAGAAAAGTGAGAATATCAGTATAAGGAGACAAAGGAAGATAGAAATAGCTGTAACTGTAATGTAAATGATACAATTTTATAATAAAATTAGTGTGTTATATTTTATTTTACAGTATAATGAGGTCATAAACATTAATGATGGTTACAGAAATGTAGAGCGGTAAATACTAAATCATAATGTCAAACAATAAATATTGGTAATAAACAGGAAAAAAATATTAACAATTGTTGATACCTGGTGTTGATTGCATCGAAAAAGTGTTGGCAGATGGCAGGCAAGTATAAAATAAAGGTATATGATATAAGATGAATAATAGGGGAACGTAAAACACCAATAAAATTATCGTCAATGGTACAATATGTAAATAATAAGGAATGGTTTATCTCAAAATGGCGTAAAAATGGTGGGGTGATTGCATAGAAAACGAAGTAATACGAATGTATCATGTATCAGTAATATGGGTTCAGTTAGAAATTTGAGGCTTTTTCTTAGATTGTGCGTATGACAGTGCTTGTCTATATAAATGCAACGGACCTTGCAAATATTCTACATGTGCATCGATGAACTCGTCTGAATTTTTACGAATGCATGCATATGAATGCACGGATTGCTTGTTCAAGCATGCACACTATTACATGTTCAATCATGCACATTATCACTTGTTCAAGCATGCAAATCTGCTACACATTCTATAAGATGTTAATATTTGTTTGGGAACTGAGGTTGTTGGGTGAAATTGTTGCCTAAGTAGTGTGGAGGTTAAAGGATGTTCAATTGCAATATTTGTGTATGAATGGATGCCAAAAAGTGACCAATGTATTCACCAGTAAAGAGGTCAGGTTTTATACAGTAGGAAGTTATCATACTTTGAACGTGTATCCTTATTCGTTTACCCTCCACATACAAGGTTTAACATCCCGCGTTCTATAATTGCTATGTTTTGCCATTTGGGGACTGAACTTTTGGTTAAATCACAATTCATATTATAAAATATGATCGATTATAAGATCACAGGTGTGCTTTGAGTTTGGGTGTCGTTACTTCAAACAGAATTACAGAGACAAGGATCTAATGACATTTGGTCGTACATAAGTGTATAGGATTTAGTGTATAGTGTATAGGCTGCCGGTATAGGATTTGATGGTTTTATTAATGATCACGTTGAACAAACAATCTATATCCAGCTTGACTATAAGCGTTGAACACACAGTGCTCAGAATTACGTACATGCACACGTACACAGGCGGAGTATAACTCTCTTATAACTGACAAAGAACTTCAAGTACAGCTTGGAAGGAGGGACTCAAGGCAACATATTGCACAAATACTTGTTTACTTCAAATTTGGATGTATCACCAATTTCACTAGGAGGAAACTTCTTCGACCGGAAGATATACAGTGAGAAACGTATTAAAAGCGCCATATAATTTTCAATGGTAGTTGTAGTAGTGGCAGCAGCAGCAGCAGCAGCAGCAGCAGCAGCAGCAGTAGTAGAAGTAGTAGTAGTAGTAGTAGTATTGGTGGTGGTGGTGGTGATTTTGTTGTTGGTGGTGGTGGTAGTAGTTTTAGTAGTAGTAGTAGTAGTAGTAGTAGTAGCAGTAGTAGTAGTAGTGGTGGTGGCGGTGGTGGTGGTAGTAGTAGTAGTATTAGTAGTAGTAGTTGTAGTAGTAGTAGTGGTGGTGGTGGTGTTTTTGTAGTAGTAGTAGTAGTAGTAGTAGTAGTAGTAGCAGCAGCAGTAATGGGGCTGGTGTAATTTAATAAGCTATGGTAATCTTGCTTTCAGTCATGAATGCTACAATGTCCATAACAGGAGTGAAATTGACATGTAGTTTTAAAATAGTGAGGTTAGTTCGACGCGAAATATTTGGCGAGAAGATAATCAACATATTAAAGAAGTCAAGCAGTGCAGGACGTTAGCGCAATAATACCAAAGATAGATAAAGAGAAAGATAAATACGGAGAATTAGTCGATTACTTAATCTTAATGCTACTGTTTAGGCTACAATAGTTAAGTTCCAAATTTTATATGCGAATGGATAATAGAAGTATTGTTGTCGTAATGCCCTTCGTGTGACAAGTAGAATAATCATCTGAACTTTATTCAATTCAATGTTTTTCTTGTGAAATATGTGTAACTGTAGGTACATCCATCTATTTAATGGTTGAAATTTACTAAATTCGTAGCGGCGTTATGGAATATTATTGGCTTTGACATATCGTGGTGAAATTAAATTCTATATGTCTTGGTACTTTAGTATAAGTGGATGCGTAGGTTAATAAAGTTCTGATAACATTTGAAGTCAGGTAAGTAATTAATAATCAAATATTACGGTGACTGGTCTACTTTAAAACATCATAAACACTTTTGTAAATATTAAGTGCATAAAATTCGATAGATGCATATATATTTATATATATATACATATATATATATATATATA
>NC_068982.1:24497115-24497951 GCF_001194135.2 Octopus bimaculoides
ATATATAAATAAAAATCAGTAGAAGAATCTGTTTAATAGACGGAGTCCAATAAATGTCATCAAATAAATGGAACGGGTTTTGATGCTAATATGGATTATGTATCTAATTTAACCAGACAGCTGTTTCTGTCTTAAAAGACCGTATTTCATGTATACAATTGAAGAATAGGTATTTCAACAAAAGTAAAACACATTATTATACACCATTTGGAGCTCATCAGGGGATAATAATTAAATATTTTAATATTTCAACTTAGTAAGGTGGTGAGCTGGCAGAAACGTCAGCACGCCGGGCAAAATGCTTAGCGGTACTTCGTTGTCTGTACGTTGTAAGTTCAAATTCCGCCGTGGTCGAGTTTGTTTTCCATCCTTTCGAGGTTGATAAATTAAGTACCAGTTGCGTACTTGGGTTGATCTAATTGATTGGCCTCCTCCCCCACCAAAATTTCGGGCCTTGTGCCTTTAGTGGAAAAGAATATTTAAAGTTAGTACCATTAGTTTTCTACTTTGTGATCATTATATTGATTTCGTTTTCTAACTAATCTATTCATTTCACTGGCCAAATCAAGTTCTAAACTGAAGCTTACGTATTCTCTAAAAGCATAAATTAACACAAACTACATTTGATATATAAAGAGGTTGCTAGTGTTGTTACAAAATCAATATATTAAATAGTTTCAAATACTGAGTATATTAAATGACATTTATCTCTCGATTTTGCTAGACTGTGTGACTTTTTCTTCGATTCTTCATATAATGGAACACTAAACTAACGTATATACAAACATAAATATATGTATATGTATGCATATGTATATATATATATATATATATAT
>NC_068982.1:24498918-24502417 GCF_001194135.2 Octopus bimaculoides
ACACACACACACACACACATATATATATATATATATTTCTGTGCGTGCGCGCATATGTTTGTGTCTATGATTTGGATGTTGGGAGCATGTAGTTTTTGGGTAGGGAGAATAAATCTAAGAAGGCAGGCGTTCAATATATAATGCTCAATTCGACGTTAATTCAGCAATGTGTACCATACGCTCGTTTTAGTGCACCTCTGAAATAAGTAAATAAATGAAGTTGATAACAGATATAATTTAATACGTCTGTCACTTGTAAATCATACTAAGATTTAGTGACTATGTAGTCAAAACACCATCACTATATTCCTTGAAATTGCTCTTAATTAAATTGTTCATGAGATTGCAGACTATAATTATTTTCAAGGCAATTACGGAGCATTGCTTCCACTAGAACCTTAAGTTTGGATATTAATGCGTATACATTAATTAACCGCAGAGTTTTTAATTATATTAAACAATGTGTAATTAAGCATCAAAACAAATATGCAATGATGTCCATTCCAATTCAACTAATTAGAAAATAATCTCCTTCAATATGAAATAGTATTGATTTAAGTGTGAATTAATGCACACATATTCAAGTGTATTCGATAATACATATACACGTGCATGTCTATATGCGTGTGCGTGTGTTTATATGGGTTTGTGGGTGTATAGAATATATATATATCTATACGTGTGTGTATGTGTATCTGTGCGTGTGTGTGTGTGTGTGTGTGTGTGTGTCTGTGTGTGTGTGTACCGCCTGTAATTAACAAATAGTTATTTAATTTTGGGTTTTGCTCACTGCACTTTTGGCTATGCATGCAGTTTTGTTTTAAAATGACGTTACTTTTAAATTATAAGTTATTAATGATAGCAGCATTGGTATATAATAGACCATATGCAAATTCTATTTTACCGAAGTAAATATTGAAACGCCAATTCTGCGAATGTTTTAAATAAGTGTATTTTTGTATTGATCTTACTGATTTGCAATACTGAGGATAATGTGAAATGCAGTTTTCTTAAAGTAACAACAAAATAAAAGGGGAAGGAAGATTCATTCTCTTACCTTTTTCAAATATTGCAGCAAACAATAGAATTAAAACGTTCACAATAATGGGGAGCAGAGCACAAATGCTTGATCGTTTCAGTATACCCACTTGTGTCTGGGAAAATGACATAGATGAACCTGTGAGTAGATTATAGCATATGTAAAATACGAGGTACCTCTACAAAGCTTTAGGATTATGTGTTGAAGCTAATAGTAAAAGTCCAATATAAAATGTAATAGTAATTCTCAACTCAGTCTTTATTACAATAACCATGTATATCGTGTTTAATGAAAGCCGGTCAGATACGAAACTTTCTTTTCAAAATGCACCTTCACACAATCTCGGCTACAGTGATGCATTGAAAATGAATTTTTCGTGTTTTATATTGTTTGGTTGACAACCAATTGATGAAACAATTTTAAAATAGCGCACTCATTGGAAACCAAAAATAATAAAATACCTGTACTTTAAATCATGTCTGTTGCAACCGAGAGCATAGAAATAGAACATACTATCAATTGCTCCAGCTGTTTGGAAAAGTACACGTCATGTAACGTTTAAGCTCTTGTTAGTGAAATATATTTATAACTCAGTGAATAGAGAGACGAAACTTGATATCCTCCCATGTGGATACTCAGATTTTATCAACTTTGGCGTTTGCATTATTAAAGCCGTACCAGGTATTAGATAAAACGAAAATTGGTATTTTTACAAAAAAATATATGAAAATTTATGAATATTACAAGGGAAAATAAAGTGAAAGTACAGATAATATGCGCTTCTGCACTACTTTCTGTATATGTATATATGTAAATATATAAATATATTTGCGTGTGTGTCTATAAGCCAAATGAGTGTACATAGATGTTTGTCGATATTGAACAAATAGACCTGGAATTTACGTGCAGAATCTCTTCTATTTAGTAGGGCTCTTCTATTTAGTAGGGTTCTGCATGGCTTAAAAATATGATTCAGATTTATTTGATCTATCGATGGGATCGTATGACGGTGTAGACATCTGCGATCTTATGGGTCTCTTTATAATGAATACATTGAGATCCAAGTTCCCATCACATGATGTTAGTTTATATCGGGACGATGGGTTGGGAGTATCTTATGGCTGTCATGGTCACATTCTTGATAGATTTAGGAAAATTCTTATTACTACCTTTTTGTCAATTAGGCCTCAAAATCATTGTAAGTACTAACGTGTTTAAAGTTGATTTTTAGATGTTTCCCTGGATTTAAACTTCCGCTCTTATACATACGCCAAACGAGAAACTCTCATAATACATAAAGAGTCCTGATAGCTAAAATTAGTATTAGGATATCTGCTTCTAAACAAATATTTGATAAGGCATGCCCCTATTATAATAATTCCATAGCTAACAGCGGCTTCAAGCAGATAATATATTGAGTCTTCTTAAGTAAAATTATGAATCATAGAAATAGACCGAAAAATAGACCTAGGAAATTAATTTACTTTGCCCTTTCTTACACCCTTAACGTTAAGACTATCGTAGGCAAAAATTCCTGTGACTTTTAAATCATAAATACACGAAAAAAATTTACAGACGCTCAATTAAAATACCATAAATCTCCTGCCACAATATGAAGAATATTACAACTCGTAAAAATTTCTAAGAAATCACTCTCAGCTGTAAGATCCCAGACCCTTAAGCTCCCCGACATAACTAGGCGTGTATGATAAACTCAGTCATATACGAGGTTGAAGTTACAGCAACTCACCAAGACATCAATTGAAAAGAAAAATTACATCGGGTGACGGAGAATTCAGGAGACGTATTACAAACCACTTTCCGGCAGACTGATAGAAGTAATGTACCTAAGTTGCCTAGCGAGGTATGGAATTTGAAGAGCAGCGCCACAGCTCATATAATTAATTGGAAAAGAGTAGACAACTCCAACGCATATGCTAATAGCTCTAAGAAATGCAACTTATGCGTAGCAGAAAGATCCCCTATTGGTCTTATATCTAGTAATTTCAACACGCTGATTAATCACAGATCTGAAAATTTTAGCAGGTGGAGACACATGCAAAGGGTTCTTTTATCGAATCTCCACTTTCTCCAGATTCAGTTTTTTGCTGTCCCACAGACATTTAAATATTTTCTGCTATTTTACTCTATACCAGTCGACTTTAATGAGCTTTCTGCAATCATGGAGAACGACTATCTTAGTTTTCTTGTTTCCGTTTCCTTGTTTCAGGTATATATATATAACGCATAAAGAGAGCCTGAAAAATTGCGTTAAGATACATAGCATAATTTAGAAGTATCATAAAACCATGAAACATTTGCATACATATTTCATACATATATATTTATATCTCTATCTATCTATCTATCTATCTATCAATCTACCTATATCTCTCTCTTTCTCTCTCTCCTCTCTCTATCCTCCCTCTCTTTCTCTCTCTCTCTCTATTATATATATAT
>NC_068982.1:24502693-24503576 GCF_001194135.2 Octopus bimaculoides
TATATATATATATATATATATATATATATATGTATGTATGTACATATAAGTCGTGTTTGTGTGCTAAGAAGCTGGGCGTATGCGTGCCTTTGTGATAAGAAGCTTGCTTCTGAACAACATAGAACCTGGTGTAGTAAAGTATCCAGAGACTTGTGAGTGGGTTTGGAAAGTGGAAACCAAAAGAAGCCCGTCGTAAATATATATGTATATATTTATAATGACGTGAGAATTAGCTCTTGATCCTCCAGACTTTCTACACCTTTCCAATTCATTTATTTTTACTAAAGAGTAATTTTTTTTTTTTTTTTTTGATAATGGAATTAATTACTCGGGTTTAACAACTTAGAAAAACAGCTGTATCTATATTGTCCAAAGAGTGGGATATAAGGATACATACCTTCTGACAGATGTTTAGATTTAACTGAATGTTGGCGAAAATATTTGACCGTTGAAATATTAATCTCAAATTATGTAGAAGATACTGAGATGTGCGCCCAATTTACTAAATAACATTAGAATAGACAGTGTTTATATTATAGATGTATGGAACTGGAGGAAGACCAATAATTTATATTCTATTTCTCAATCATTTATGTTCAGTTGTTAATTTTTGCCTTTTATTCTTTTTTTCTCTTCGATTCATTCTATTTCTCGATAAGTAAATTTGAATTTGAGTTTTCTTATGTATTTGGGATTTCTTTAATTATATACAAATAAGATGATTAAAATATCTTCGACGAAGTGTATCAGTATATAGATTCTGTACATGGACCTGATGTGTCAAATTTTCTTTTTCTTTTTTTTTTTTTTCAGAACTATTAAAGTAATTATTTCTGCTATAGGCACAATGCCTAAATGTTTTAGGGCGCATGCTAGGCGATTA
>NC_068982.1:24503649-24506518 GCF_001194135.2 Octopus bimaculoides
AGCGTTTTGTCAGGTGTGCAAAAGATTGTGCCAGCTTTGGAATTAGCATAATAATGAAATGCTTTACACATAAATAATAACAACAACAACAACAATAACAATAATGATAATGATAATAATAATAATAATAATAATAATAATAATAACAACAACGTTATTATTATTGGAGATAATGGAGAAGAAAATGAAATGCGGATGTAATATTTCCGAAGACTGCAGTTGGTGTTGCTCTCAAAATTGACTGAATGGAATAAAATCCAAGCAGTTAATAAGTGGACAATAGCATCACTTCGGTATGAAGCGGGAATTATAAAATAGCAAGAGAGAGAGAGAGAGAGAGAGGAGATGAAAATTGATACCGAGACCAGAAAAATATTGACAGTATAGGGAGCATTCCACCCTAAGAGTGACACCAATATGTTGTACTTGACCAGAAGAATGGTTAGGATATTCTGATCAGTTGCCAGGACTGTATTGAAGCAGAGGAAAACAGCTTAGGGTGGTATATAGAAATAACGTGGAGCCATTGTTGAAACATACGAAGAAGGCCGCGTTATCTAAACTGAGAATTATGTGATGTAAGAAAAATTTAAAGAAGAAATGAGCAGAAAAAGAGAAAAAGCATGGAAGGTAAAGAAAATGTACAATCAGTTTCCTAGAGATATGGCTTTGGATGAGGAGGAGTAACCTGAAGAGAGAGACAGAAGTACTCATATGCGCAGCTCAAGAACAAGCGTTAGGGACCAACTATGTGAAGTGCAGAATAGACAGAATGTGTGATGAGAGGGATGAAACGGTATGGCACATTGTCAGCGAATGCCCGAAGTTAGCACAACGCGAATACAAACAACACCATGAAAATATGGCAAGAATGATCCATTGGGAGCTTTGTGTAAATCACGGCCTACAAAGAGTAAAGACATGGTGTGAGCAAACACCAGATTGAGTCACCCAGAATTAAAATTGCAGAATCCTCTGTGATGCAATGTTTCAGTGCGATCAAGTGACCAGACATCAGAAGCCAGACATCGTTGTGGGGAATAAAAAAAGAGAAGTCATGCATGATATTCGACGTAGCATATTCCGGTGGCAACAGGATCCACGTGAAAGAAGAAAAAAAACAACTATGACGATTTGAAGTGGGAAATACGGAGTTTGTGATCAATGAGGAGAGGAGACATGATAACAAGAGTAATTAGTGCACTTGAAATTATCAGCACTCAACTACCCACACGGCTGAAAAAGATTGGTGAAGGTAGAACACCTAGAAAAACCAGCATTGCTTGGAACTTTAATAACTCTTCGCAGGGTTCTCGAAGTATGACCTGTAAACAATTATCACCTTTGTATGCTAGTTGTAGACACTTGACACTTTCCATCATACACAGGAAAATAAACTGTGAGTTTTCGTATGATAATAAAAATAATAAGGATAATGATAATAACAACAACAAATAGCTGGACTCGTGAATAATTAACGAAAATATAAAAAGAATTTAAGCAGCTGTAAATTGAGTGCTGGTGCCACGAGAAATATTTCTATATCTGGTAGAGTCATTAGCATGCCGGGCAAAATTCTTAGCAGTATTTCGTCTGTCTTTATATTCTGAGGTTAAATTCTGCTTTGTCTTTCATCGTTTCGGAGTCGATAAATTAAGTACTGGTTGCGTACTGGAGTCGATCAAATCGACTGGCCCCCTTCGCCAAAAATTTCAGGACTTGTGTGCCTATAGTAGATAAATATATTGCGACACGGCCACGACCAGCGGGTGGTGTAACGTTGTCCCCAAATGAGGCGTATGAATACATTGAGTTTTAATTTCTGACGCTCTGTTTAAAGTTCATTCCTTCAATGTCGGTATTCTACAAAAGTTGTTTTAACTGGTGAAGACATTCTTGTAGATTATGCATGACAGTGCGGGAATACTAAGTTCATCCCACCAATCTTAAACTGAGAATTTATTTGTTCTTTTAATTTATTCCGTTCTCTTATTTGAGCTCTGCCTGTCATAAGATAATTCTGTGTTTCATATTCTTGCATATTTTTCCTTCTTTCTTGAACTCTGTTTCTCACATATTGAAGGTACTTCTGCCTTTCATCTTCGTCCATATGTTCCCTTCTTCCTTGAACTCTGTTTCTTATATTTTCCAAGTACAGCTGCCCTTACTCTTGACTCATCTGTTCTCGATTCTGTTGATCTGTATCTCTCTTATTTTGAAAATATACTTGCCATTGGTCCTGGCTCATTCGTTCTATCCTTTGCTGAATTCTTTCCCTCCTATGCCGTAGGATACGCTTCCTCTTTTCTTGGCTTATACCGTTTCTTCTCTGTCTCATCTCCGTTCGATTTTGATTCCTTATTTCCTCCAGCTGTTCCTCGCGCAACCATTCTCTCCTTCTACGCTGACGCTCTCTTGCTGCGTCCCCCATGCGGTGTCCATATTTTAAAACTTATCAAATTAATAATTCTCCGAAATGATTCAGAGTCTTTCAATTGAAAAAGAACATATACGAATGTATTAGACAGTTTTTGTTTAAAAGGTGAAAATATTTCTGAAATACTCACCTAACACGCAAGGACATAGTATATAAGATATGGTAATTAATTATATTGCAGAAGAGTAAAAAATAAAGGGGGAAAATAGAATTAATATTTTTGATTTTGTTCGGGTCCATGAATTTTATTTTTTTTAAATAATTTTGCAAATTGCTTGATACAAGAAAAAAGAAATTGGAAAAATCCTGACCAAAACAGAGAAATTCTAACTTAACAAAAAATATAGTAACAATTGCATCTATTACCACCACGCGACACTTATTATCATACATACACAGATACACACACACATACATTCATATATATATATA
>NC_068982.1:24507264-24520701 GCF_001194135.2 Octopus bimaculoides
TCTCTCTCCCTTGCTCCCTCGCTTAATATCGGTGCTGCCTCGGTGGTCCAGTAGGCATGGGTCCTGATAATTACAGGACCCGTGAAAAATTCTTTGAATATATTGACCCTGTTTGCTTCAGATTCATGTCATATCAGTAGGGTGCTGATGGTCTGTGAGTTGCTGTGAAAGCCTTATTGGATAAAAACGTTTCTGCTGTGCAATTACCGGTGAGGTAATATGATGCCGAGCTGAGAAAGGCACTTCGACGAGCATGGATGCTGCGGACGTGAGCCCGAGAGAAACGAACTGCTACAGCATTAACCATATGGACTGTCATTGCTGTAGTTGAGACCATTCAGCTATAGACTTTTGTGTTAACTCAGAAATATATATTGAGTTGGCAACTAAGTTCTCGCGGTCTTTTTTTTAATTTTTAAAAAGTTTTAATAAGAAATAACAACTAATTAATCAATAATGTATTCACCCTTGTTGTTTACAGCTTCTTCCCAACGTTCAACAAGATTTTCAATACCTCGTTGGTAGACATCACCTGATTTCGACTCGAAAAATTGATCCAACCAAGCTCTCAATTCTGCATCAGTATCGAACGAAACTCCGCGCATAGCATTTGAAAGAGATCGAAAGAGGTGGAAATCCATTGGTGCCAAATCAGGAGAGTACGGCGGATGTGGCAGCAATTCCCAGCCATGCGTTTGAATGGCTTCCTTTCATATTGGCGATATGAGGGCGGGCGTTGTCGTGCAGCAGAAGAACTCCATGCTGCCGATTAGGTCTTTTCTCTTGAATAGCCGTGTTGCGTCGTTCCATCTGTTGAACATAATAGAGTTCCGCGTTGACCGTTTGGTTCCGTTGGAGCAATTCGTAATGGGTAATCCCGTCCTAGTCGCACCACACGCACAACATCGTTTTACGCAGATGGTGATCTTGCTTCACGCGCGGTTTCGCTTGTTTACCGGGGCTAAGCCATACCTTACACTCCTTCATATTGATGTACAGGCACCATTTTTCGTCGCCAGTAACGATTCGGTAAAGAAATCAGTGCTTGTGTCCAGGAGTTGAGAGGTGAGGAGCAAGCAAACCAGCGGAGATTGTGGCTCGTTGATTTTTGTTGTTGTCACTTAAAGCATGTGGAACCCATGCTCTGTACTTGTGAACCATTCCCATCGATAGATCGATAGCAGTGTGGGACCATTCTATTTTCGGTGCCTGTTCCCTTGTCGTTTGACGAAAATTTTCGTGCAAAATTTGGTTTAATCACTCTTCATCGAAATCAGCTGGACGGCCAGGACGAGGTGCAACTTTGAGGTCAAAATTTCCATTTTTGAACTTGGCATACCAATCATGAGCGGTTCTTTCAGCCATGGCACCCTCTCCATACACAGTACAAACATCGCGAGCAGCTTTTGCAGCCTTAGAACCTTGATTAAAAACAAAAAGATGGAGGTGTCGAAAATACTCGTTTTTCTAAACTTGACATCCCACTTTAACGATCTGAAAATAAACAAAAAATAACAAAAATTAACTAGAAAAACAAAAGTAACAAAATAGATTCCAAAATGATTCAAAAATAGGATTCTCGAAAAAAGTAGATTCCAAAATTTAAAAACGCAATAAATTCCAAAGTTTAAAAAGAACGGTGAGAACTTAGTTGCCAACCCAATATATATAAGGCATAGCAATTGTTAGCTATCAAAACCTTTGATTGTAACATGAAGGCGCCATTTCAGGAGATTGCGGTGTGTGCAGTCTAAATTCCCAACACAGTACTTAGACCATTTTGCACAGATTAACCACATGAGGACGGTGAGCGATCTCGTGTTGAAGAAGTATGCCTGTGTCAATCGAGGGGTTTCAGATGGATTGTACATCGAGCTAAGGATTTCATTGAACTCGGTAGTAACGCCGAGAATCTTGAGATCGAATCTCCCCTCCTTCAATAATGTAAATCATTACTATAGAGTTCTTTCACTTTCAGCAATGGTCCCTTCCTCACATAGATAAAAATATTTTTGGTAGCGTTGGAACCTTCATTGAAATGTAAGAGAAGCATACGTTGAAAGTACAGTTTTATATATATATATATATATATATATATATATATAGCCAATCCATCGACATTTGTGTGAGAAGAGGTAAAATTCATTCCAATTTCAAATACGATACACAAACTTTGTGAAAGAGTGCTGCTACAACAGTAAAACAAAACGTAAAACTCTACGATAAAAAAGTATTTAGTGTTAATTCGACTGACACTGGAAAAGGAGGAATGTATCTCAGAGCTTAATGTACATAATTATATTTCTACACATATCTGTGTAGAAATATATATACATACACATATGTTTACATACACGGACATACATATATGTGTATGTGTGTGCAAAATCTCGTACTATATATATTTGCGTCTCTGTACTACATGACTTTTTGTGTGCATATTTATGCGTATAAACTCTGTGATTGAATATCTATGTGCATGGCAATACCCAGAAAAATGCCACTTTCGAAATGTTAATTGCTACTGTAAGCGTTTGATCAGCTTGTTATCTCCTGATAATTAGTATCAGTTGTATGGTTATTAAGCAGCTGACCCAAGCAATGGCAAAATGTTTTTGAAACCTAACATATGTAATAAATTCCTAATTAGTTCAGAGTAAAAAAAAAATATGCTAACCCTTGAATCATTAATGTCAATAGACTTATGTTATCTCGTATTACACAATGCTTTTGTTTCAGTAAAATTGTGTTATATGCTTAATAGGGGGTACAAATCTTTTATAGCACCCCATAGTTTATACTTTATTCAAAGTTGATTATTCAAATTGATATTACGTATGTTATGTTATCGGAATTTTGGAAGGCTGCTAATTTCCAGTGATTTACAATTTATTCTACTTGTCTATTTTTTGTCTCTCTTTTGTCTATCTTTTTTTTTTTACATGTAATATAAACAGCATATGCCCTCCAAGAATTTGTCAGCCATCATATGTATTATTCTACTATTCAGATAATTTCCAGCATCTTATTTCAGCCTTTTGCGTATATTATGGAATTTAGTAGACATTGAAATGGCGAATACATAATTTACTCTCTTTCTCAATTACCTTCGGTTTTCCATAGTTTCATTATTTGGAGAAAAAATACGTGTTTGTTAATTTCTTTCCCTATGAGAAAAAATGCTTCCCGTTTGTTTGTTTGTTTTTTTTGCGTAGGAATATGTGCAATATTAATGCAATAGTATGACAGCATAGAACTGAAATAACCAAGAATTAATGGTATTTCTATTATAAGAGAAAAGGTCACGAACATATACCACAGAACTCAGAAATATCTACAGCATGTTCAAATTAATCATGGCTCTATCACAGACAAGTACAAATTTCTGCAACGTTTTATAAGGCTCTGTTATAATCGATGAAACTCTATTCATACCCGTATTTGACCAAAATACGGTTTACAAGATATTGCAACCAAAACATTTCTGTGTAACTTCACCTAGAGCCACAAAATTTGTCATTACTGTCACTTGTAAAAGAAGCTTTCATCTCTGAATTCCAAATGGTATTATCTTTCCGAGAAACATTTTATTCCACAAAATCACAGAGAGAGAACTGGCCAAATTGATGCTTCAAATTCGAAATTGAAGTAAGTAATAACTGAGTAATTTTCTTTTCATTGCATTGAGATATCGAATATGTAGTGTTGAAATATCTATAATTGATTATACAGATGAAGAAAATCTACAACAGGTAATTATCTAACCCAAAGAAGAAGGAATCATGATCCTTGAGGTAATTCTCAACAAAAAATTTGGGAGAGATAATTTACCTATTGATGTATGACTGGACGCTGGATACTCTCATATTGAACTGCTAAATTCATTTATTCCATCTGGACTGACAGCAGACGGTTGAAAATTGGAAACTTTATAATGCTTTTGCACAGTTTATCTCTTAAACAGTTTACTTTGAAAGGAAGAAAAACACATCAAAAATTGTCTTGAAAAGCCGAAGCTTCGATATAATAAGAGGAATCCTTACAGAATAGGGAATGGTGATACATCAGATAGAGAAATTGGTCAATATCTATGATATTTCATAACTATGAACAAAGCACATATTCAAATTTTCATTTAGAAATATCTTTTCCGCAGATAATGACGTACATTAAGCAAATTCATATGTCGGAACATTACAGTTAAATGTATGCACACTCATATTTAAGGAAAACAACGGGACAGGATATAGACCAGATCACACTACACTCCCCACTTAAGGCGAAGCCATTAATTTATTGTGAAACGGTACATCTGGACAAACGTAAGCAAGCGACATGACATACCATATTACAAAAATAAAATAAAATAAAATAAAAATAAATAAATGACACATATGCCGATATGCAATTACTTTTGTTTAAAAGGAAGAGGAATTCGCGTTATTTTGGAAATATATATAGTTAATAATCTTTCGTGATAACAACAAGCCGTAGCATGTTTAGAATCGGTTCTTCAAAACCAGTACTTATTATATGTAATAGGTAATGCAGGTTGACGTGCATTTTATTTCGAAATATCTTTCAATAGGGGACTATATCTAGGACAACATTCTTTGGATTTTAGTTCAAGATTAGATCTCGTGTCAAAAGGAAATGATATACACTCGCAAGTAATCATTGACTTGTTAAATGCCCTCAAAAAGACAATAAATATGTTAAAATATAAGAAAATCAGTTTGCCTCCAAGACATTCGCGATATTTCTTTCTTTGAAATTTTTCTCGTGTTTCTGAAAAATTTCCAGTTCTTTCCTTCGCTTAGTTCCTCATTGTCTCATCTAAAAGGATAGCAAAAATTCCATTTTTAGAGTAGTTAAACATTCCCCAAAATACCAACATATATGCAACATTATATATACACGAAAGGTAGATATATGATATGCTGCTCGTTTTACTGTTAATTATATTCTATAAAACTTCCATTCAATAATCGGGCTTTCAATCGTTTATATAAAATTGCGGTGAAATGACACCAAACAGTTTATCAAAAATTACATGAATATATACATAATATATACGATGGCATTCCAATATTCATTTCATATTCTGCATAATTGTCCGTTTTATTTGCTTCACGCACCGCAATCTTACGAAGACCGATCCTCAAACCTAGGAGTAAAAGGCTGTGAAATATTAATTGACTATAAATATTTCAAATAAATCTTTTTAACGTTAAGTGACTTTTACCTATTTCCCTGTTTCAGTATATATATATATATATATATATATATATATATGCATGTATACATGGATACATGTATAAATATATATGCCTGACGAAGCATATGCATGTTAGTGGGGCAAAACTCGAGATTAATAGATATACTCTTTTACTCTTTTACCTGTTTCGGTCATTTGAGTGTGGCCATGCTGGAGCACCACCTTTACACGAGCAAATCGACCTCAGGACTTATTCTTTGTAAGCCTAGTACTTATTATATCGGTGGCTTTTGCCGAACCGCTAAGTTACGAGGGAGTGAACACTCCACCATCGGTTGTCAAGTGGTGTTGGGTGGACAAACACAGACACAAAAACATACACACACACACACATACATATATACATATATATATATATATATATATATATATATATATATATATATATATATATATATACACCACGGGCATCTTTCAGTTTCCGTCTACCAAATCCACTCAAAAGGCTTTGGTGGGCCCGAGGCTATACTAGAAGACACTTGCCCAAGGTGCCACGCGGTGGGACTGAACCCAGAACCATGTGGTTGGTAAGCAAGCTACTTACTTCACCGCCACTCCTACACCTATGATCAGTAATCGTTAATAATATTTTGCGACTATGAAAACGTCCTCACACAACAACACGTGCGGTGCAGAAACATATGTCGTGATACATTAATAAAGCCGAAACATTTCACTCCACAATCATTTCGTAGTTATTATATTCATCCTAAGTTGAAAGGAGTTCTGCATGTGTAAACATCTCAAAGGATGTAAATAAAAGATGGTAGCCGACAACAAGCGGCATAGGAGCTTTTAAGAGGACATTTGGAGGCATTTTTCCAAAAGAAATTAAATGGATATATATATATATATATATATATATATATACAACTGAGGTATGTTTCGATCAAAGTTAAGCCCAAGTCGTATTTAATTTAATAGCACCGCATGATAGGATTTGTTGAATCGTTATTAAGTCTTGTGTCATCAAGACCTATCGAAGTAGGGAGCTTTTGCGCTCTCTGAGATGTTTGCAAGTATAGGTGGTTTATCTGGTATCCTTTGAAGAAATTTGATTTTGTATCTTTTGAAGGTGATTGGATCTTGTTCTTCTTTGACTGGTTTTGTGATAATGTTAAATATATTAGAGCCTTTTGAGGAAAAGAAATTGTACTGCAATGAATTATTTGGCTTTGATACTGAATCGTGTTGGAGTATATGGGCGGTGGCCACAGCCTTAGATGAATTCTGAATCTGACATTAAGATGGTTTGGGAAATGTTGGTGGTACACGCTCCACATTGTTCAAATGAGCTAGCGTTCACGGCGATATTGGAGAGAACAATGTTTCAATTTTTCAAGGCGGTCCCACTGATCTAGATGAGATATCGCCTCCGTGGTTGTCGTCGTCGTCGTTGTCGTCATCATAACGATGACTAATAATGTTTTTCGCATTAGATTTTTTATGGACAAATATATTTACAAAAATTAAATGTAGAAATATTTTTTTATAGAAAATACTTCACTCTACTTCATTGCTATTTATTATTTGAACCATCAATAATAAATCTTTTCTGCTTTCATATAATTTTTTTAATTTTCTTTTTTTTTTTTGTCACCAAATTTTTAATTTGTTATATCCACATATTGACCACCTGTGCATAGTAATTCTTCTTACGGACAGCGTCACGTTTGGAAAGTGGCTTTTACTCTAATGAAGTTAGCAGGTGGTAAGATATTTATTACTTGTTACGTTGTAGGAAGCAGTGATGCGGAAAGAGCCCAATATTTCATGTGAATACTTGATTTTGTTATGTATTTCCCTTACACGAATGTTATCGCCTTTTATAGAGACTAGTTTCGTTTCAGAGGTTCAAATCTCCATTTGAATTAATGATTCACTTGAAATAGATTTCATTTGTAACGGATGCTCCGAATATAAGGAATATCATACATGCTCACCACATTTAACTTTTATATATTCCATGTACATTTGTGAAGTAAAAATGTCTGCTTATAGCAAATCGTGGAACTTATAGATTTAATGTTCATTTCGTATTCTGAACTGAAGTATTTGTGCAGATTGGGGTAAAATACACTTAAATTCTTGTACACGAATATTTTGAAAATGAAACACATCTTGCTGGATTTGTATTCAAAGAATGGTTTCTACATTCCGTAAAATATATTATTGTTCAATTGGGTATTCAGATGGATATAAGTTAATGTTACATAATGCAGAAATATATAAAATATATATGCATAACCACCACAAAGACAAGTTATGATCTGACACTACCGAATATGCATCTTTCATGTTCGTCTTATTTTCTCATACGTGCATTGCATTTCATAGCTATTCATATATCCTTATCGGACAATAATTATCTGTCACCATTTCTCTCTGTCTCTTTCTCGCTTACTTCCGCTTTCTCTCTCCATATATGTGTGTGTGTGTGTGTGTATGTATGTCTGTATACGTATTTCTCTCTCTCCCTCCCTCACAGACATATACGCGCGTACTCACTCACATACACACACGCACACACATGCACAAGCAAACCCCAGCTACCTCACACGTATATGTACATACATAAGTTGATCTTAATACTATTTTGCCAACGAGAAAAGTATGTATTCATATACCTGCATTCATGTCATTCTATATATAAATTCCTTCCGTGGTTGATATTTTACGCATCACAAGTTTCATATGTTAGAAACAAGTGTTTTCTGATTGGAATGCGATCTTCGTAGCATTACATTTTCTCAAATATTATGAGGATGAAAGAGGTTTAAATCCCAGAAACACATCAGTATCCAAAGTATTATGCTGTATTCCGATATCAGAAATGAAACTCTAATATACTTCGCGTATTTTATACTGGTATATACCAGATAATTTTACTTATGTCAAAGAGCAATACAGTAAATATAATTCACAATTTCTTATCAGGATTCTAGTAAAACTTAAGCAGACTATATAGATCGGATCAATGTGAATGCTGAATTATACATTTCCAGTTTCATTAAGAAAATTATGCCTCAAACATTCAAGAAATTTGATTCGGTGTTGTTTCAAACGGCTAAATTTATGAAAAAATATCTAGAATAATATAATCTCTTTAAAATTGTCGGTTAGCATATATAACTACTATCATATAATGAAAATATGAAAAAAAGTTTGGTGAGAATGTTAATTTTATATTGCATCAAGTTCATCCCACGTGCAGCATGGTAGAAAATATTTGATAACAATTTCTTTCAAATTATATTTCAGAAAATATAAATTAGTACAACATAGCCTTCGGTTACAGCAAAGGAAGTTGGACGTTTACTTTGATTTTTTGTCAGCCAAACACATTTCAGCAATAATAAGATATTTACTTGCAATTCGTAAAAGTATAAAGCTTATATCTGCGAAATAGTATACTTCCACATGAATAGCTATGTGCTCAACAGGATATTCTACAAAATTAACAGAGGTATATCAGTAACGTATTTCAAACGACAACAGAAAACTGCTACTACTACTACTACTACTACTACTACTACTACTACTACTACTACTACTACTACTACTACTACGACTACTACGACTACTGCTGCTGCTGCTGCTACTGCTACTACTACTACTACTACTACTACTACTACTACTACTACTACTACTAATAATAATAATAATAATAATAATAATAATAATAATAATAACTTGAAAACTTCTTAAGGCAATTGGAAATGCTATGCAAGATTGATGTCTCGCAAAAAAGCAGCGCACATCTTAAGTACGGTATTATATGTCAGAGGTCCTTGTTGTGACTTGACAGATGACTAAAGTCTCCGGTGCATTTTTTTACCGGTGCATTTTTACCTACAATGTGTTACGAAGGAATAATAATAATGTTCTATATTTAAGAGATGAGGAATTATGTACATTAGTTACGTTATTTACAGTATTTACATTCAACGAATATTTGTCCTTATCTTGTTTGTTGTTAACATAACATTTCGGCTGATATACCCTCCAGCCTTCATCAGGTGTCTTGGGGTAATTTCGAACGTGGGATCTCATTTCTAAGGTAATTTTTGATGTTATTATTATTATTATTATTATTATTATTATTATTATTATTATTATTATTACTATTAATAATAATAATAATAATAATAATAATAATAATAATAATAATAATAATAATGATAATAATGACACCAAAAATTAACTTTTTGCGAGACAAATCACTGATCTTGATCAAGAACATGGATCACTTTACACCAATGAAGTACAGACAACAGACTCAACACCACAGTAAACTACCACACATGTACGGTCTCCCTAAGACTCACAAGGACGCTGTTCCATTAAGACCTATAGTGAGCTGTAGGGGTTCAGCATGTCATCTACTGAGCCGCTTCTTTGTGGATATAATCAGTCCATTAGCAGGAAATTCAACATCGTACGTGAAGAATTCCTCCCACTTACACAGAATTGATCAAGGATACTCCCATTGAATCCAACCAGATGGTGAGTCTAGAAATGATAAGCCTGTTCACCAAAGTCGCAACTGGTGAAGCACTATCGGTGATACAAGAAAAAACTAGTGACAGACAGCCATCTAAAAGAACGCACTAGTATACCAATAGGAAACTTGATGGAAATGTTGACCATCTGTGTAGAAACTACCTACTTCCGTATGGACACTGATATATATCGACAAGAGGAGGAGTTAACTATGGGTTCGCCATTATCACCGGTAATAGCCAATATAAATATATGGAATAATTTGAGAATTTGGCTTTAGTATCAACACCACTAAAACCAACACTATGGCTACGATATGTTGATGACGCCTTTATGCTCCGGCCCTAATAGGAAGATGTCCAAGTGCTGTTAGATCATATGAAATCAATAAAGCTGGCATTCCGGGACGTATTAATAACACGCACCAAGTATGGATTCAGGACATCCGTATACCGCAAGCCGACCTTTACTGTACGATACCTCAACTTCAATTCCCACTATCCATAAGTAGCAATCGTGATACACACCACGAAAAAATGATCAAGCTCAATAATGATCTGTTAAGCAACAACTACCCCAAAAGTATACTATCCACTCCGATTATGAAAGAGAGAGAGGATGAGGCCAGTAAACTGTCCACAGTCTGTCTACCCTATGTGAAAGGTCTCTCCGAAAAGATACAAAAGATATGCGGCCCATATGACATCAGGAGAGTATTCAAGTGTAATACAACACTTCGCAAATATCTCCTTCGAGTAAAACCACCAATAAAACAGAATATGACGAAAGACTGCGTGTACTCCATCCCATGCAGGTTATACAAGGCGAAACATTCCGTCTCCGCAAAATAAGGGTAGACGAACACCGCAATGATGTGACGCGAGGAGATATTCATAAATGGGTTATAGCTGATCAAGTATGGAAAAATGGAGATCACCTCCCCCTGTGGGATGAAGTTAAGAATAATAGACAGGAAATACCACTGGAAGATACGAAAACTAAAAGATGCAGCACATATGCTAGGACACAACAACCTCTTATGTAGACCGAGTGCAGATATGAGCAGCATATAGGAACCAGTATTAAGGACGGATAGAACAATATTAGATTTATAAGCCCTAAAATTCACTCTATAATTACCCACAAGCATATGGCGTAGTGGTTAAGAACGAGGGCTACTACCCCCAAGATTCCGAGTTCGATTCCAGGCACTTTCACTCTGTTTTCGGAGTTGGGTCTTTCTTTTCTCTGCTGTAGCTACCATCACTTATAGGACTTGTCAGCTTTTCAGAGTAGTCACACTTGTCTATCACTACTGGGATTGTCACTCTGTAGTCTTTTAATAGCGAACTTTTCTTCCTTAACGATGTGTGATTTAGGAGGTTGATATTGTTCAGGTCACTGCTTGGAATCGAGCTCGGAGATGAACTAAGGTGGAAAGTGAGACAGGTACTAGAAAAAGCAAAACCTCACGTATTTTGAGAAGTGAAGTGAAGCAGATTCAGAATATTTTTTGCGAATATGCACTTTCAAGTATTTTTCAAAATTGCAGACGTTTGAAGCAACATGTTCGGCAAGCTGTGTCGAACTATTGTTATTGTACCTGACGTCGTATCTGTGCCCATTAAATATTTTGTTTAATTGTTCTGTTGTACAACTGGCATAAATGAATTTGTGTTTCGTGCATTCTACCGTGTACAACAAATGGGAATCTCTACATGTTCAACCTTCTGTATAAATCATAACATTTATGTTATGATTCCTGATGGAATTCACTTGACTCTTGTTGCACAATGAAAATTGCTTATCTTTCTTGCGGCTGTTTTTCAAGATGCAGCATGCAAATAATCCAATGTTTGTTTTCTTGGAGTTAGAAATAGAGGTCAATAATTCTCTCATATATTTATTGCGTCTAAAGTCTACGATAAACAGTTAAGGAAACATCTGTTGGAAACGAGGATATTTTTTTCGCCGCATGCTGGTAGCTTTCATGCACCACTTTTGAAATGCCAGCGAAATTTCGGTGCCAGTTAATTACTGAATGAATTCTGTCATCTATTGTACTATCTTTGCTAATCTTTTCTATTTCATACGCTGCTATTTCCTACAATCCTGAATCACGAAATGTTATGATCAATAAGGAAGGTGGGACATGTAAAGATTTCCATTTGGTGTACGCGGCAGAATACACGAAACACAACTTGAATTATGCTGGTTGTGCAAGCGAACAATTAAACAAATAATTTAATGGGCATAATAATTTAATGCGAATAAGACCATTAAAAACTGTTATATGGTTAAAAGTGATAACAGCGTCCCTAGAACATCGTCCTTCCCACAAGGTTAGAAGATATGCATTTAGGCCTTAAGTGGAGGGGGTCGTGTCTGAAAAGTATATTAAAGTCTCCACCCAACGCTGTGAAAACTGGCGATATGTCTCCTAACTATTTAGCGATTAATGCACAAAGTTTATTTACTTTTAAATACCAAAATGTGTACAGAAAGTTGGTAACTGGAACGGTATGTGTTGCCACTTCTATTTCTCATCATTTTTATGGATGAGATTTGCAGCTTGGTTAGTAATGGTATCGAGAACGGCGACTGAAGAATCTGTCACCCAGTATTTGCAGACAACCTGGTACAACTCAGCCTATCAGAAGTATCCGAGATGTAGTTGATTGATTTGCCGCTGACGCTGCTCAGCAAAAATAAAAATCAGTGCCGTGATGACTGACAGATTATTCCACTAACAGTGTCCTCTGCAGTCCACTCTATAAGTTAGTATAGTTCCACTGAGACCGGTGGATATATCCAGGTACCTCGGGGCGTATTCAGGAGGTATTTAAGGCAGGAAGCAGAATTATGGGCAAGAAATCCAGACACCGGTGCAGTAATGTGCCCAATTAAGCATCCAGTCATCAGAAAAAAGGAGGTGGGTCTAAAATGCATGCACGATCTCTTCAATGTGCCTACTCTTACATACGGTCATGAATCTTGGATAGTGATCGAAAGAAAACGTTCTAGAATACAAGCAGAGGACATAGGGTTCCTTCGAATGAGCATTGCAGTTACTGGATAATTTTCATAGCTCTGAGAACAGAGAGGTGCTTGAGGTAAACTATAACTGCTTCGAATTGGGATCACGGCTCCGACACTACAGATATCTGTTAAGAATGTCACGGGAAGAATCACGTTACACGTCTTAGGCGCAAAGCCAACAGGCAGGAGATCCAGGGTAGACCAAAATTAAGATAGTTGGATAATACTCTTGATCTCAGGTAGTCTCACGTCCAACCAGGTCAACTAGAGATGCTTGTTTCTAACAGGATCCGATGGAATATTTTCTTGAAGGCTCTGCACTAAAACTCTCTCGAGAATGGTGGGCAAAGACAATGAGATATGATGAGATGAATTTCAGTAAATAACGAACAATACATTAGTATATATAGCATTAGACATATTATTTTTAAAAATGTAGAATGGGCCTCGTCCCACTGCATAGAACCTTTCCCCAAATATATTCTTGATTTGCCCCGGGCCGACCAGAGCCTTCTGAGTGGATTTCGTAGACGTATGTAAACATATATATGCACACACACACACACACACACACACACACACAAACACACACACACACACACACACACATATATATA
>NC_068982.1:24520892-24523642 GCF_001194135.2 Octopus bimaculoides
ATATATATATATATATATATATATACATATATATATACATTGTCCTTACCTTCCAAACGCGGAGTAGATGAAACAGGGGACAACTGATGAAGGAGAATGTACTTTATGTTGCCTGTCTCGTTTCTCTGTTTGTTTGTTCTTTCATTGTTCGAAAAACGTTCGTTTTCTATGTTTTTGCTTTTATGTTTTCTCATTGTATCTACGTTTTTTTAATGTCCTGATCCCATACGTGCATGTATATATACATATATATGTAGGTATGTACATATATGTATGTATATATGCATATATTTATATATTATTCATATTATTATGCATATATATATATGCGTATGTGTGTGCGCATGTGTTTGTGCATATATGTGTATGTGTGCATGTATACACACACAAAATACAAATACACACACACGGTCTTCTTTCAGTTTCCGCCTACCGGAACCGCTCGCAAGTGTTTGGTCGGCCTGATTCTGTAGTAAAAGACATAAACCTAAGATGCCACGCAGTAGGAGAGAACTCTGTAGCGGACAAATCATACGTCACAATGTTTGCCATGCTAGCTATTTGCTACACACAGTCAGCTTGCCTGTGCGTATGTGTGTGTGTGTGTGCCTTTGAGAGTGCCTTTGTGAGTATGCATAGATATAAATGGATCTGCTCCATTTACAAAGCAAATCAATTTTAATTTATTTCTTATTGAAATTATACAGATTGAGATGAGTCAACTCATGAAATGGCTATTTAATTTGCACTTAATATCCTTTAAATCACATGACGTTTTAAAAGTGGTTGGATTCGTAGACACGACTTTGTTTTTTATTTGGTAATTGTATCAGTGGTATTGTCCCTGAAACCCCTTAATCTCATTTCCTGGAACCAGCATTGTTCGTTCTGCAACACTCGTGGGTACACTGCATTCCTTCAAACGGATCTAATATAATTGTGAATGCACGTCTGAGTATATGTTATTGAACGATTACGTGTGTTTATGTTCAGCATTCGTTTGTGGATATCTCATATGTTTAAGTGTATTTGTAAGGCAGCTATTCTGTGAAGAGATATATTAATTTGCACATCAGCAATGACATTTATCTGAAAATTAATTACACAAGCAAACGTACACACTTTATTAAGAAGGGAAATTATAATAAATTTCTGAAGTCAGTATCAGTATTCTATTTTATTCATGGTATTACAAGTCACAGAAGACGAAGTATTCACTGCGAAAAAATAATGTTGATCTCAACATACCTATCTGTCAGCGAGCCCCACAGAATTATTAGATTTATAAATGTTTGACGGTTATCAACTTAGACAGGATACAAGGTCTGTTTAGCATATTCAACACACATGATGAGTCTAACAAAAGAGTGTGAAAGACAGAAGAGAACAGATAAAATAAATGCCACGTTTGTAGCTTCTGAGGTCTGCTTATTACAGTTTTCATTATAAATTACACGGGATGAATCGGAATAAATATATAAAAATAATGTACTATGAATAATTGTACAAAAAGAAATAAAAGAAATACTTAAAGATGTATTCTATTGAAAATTCTGTAGCATGTCTAACATGCTGAACTGGACACAAACATTTCGATATATACAGGTCACTGCATTTGTCCGGTCGAGTAATCAAAGTATATATTTGTTATACGATGCCCTTTTATTAAAGCTACTAAACGTTCTGAGAGAAACGGAAAGAAAACAAAATGTGTTAATATTTTCACAAATTTATTCGTGTGTGTAGTTTGGTAAATGTTGCAAATAATATATCATCGTTGATATTACCAAAGGGATTGTATTAAAAATCTAGAAGGAAACTGATACAGAAATTAAATTGTATAGATATGTGGATCACATGTTGGAATTCATGTTTCAGAAGCTGTAAACTGCCTAATTGAAATAACATTATTTTTGTATTTCTATATATGTTGATCTATATGAATTTTTTTTTTATTGATAAGCAGTATACATACAATGTAGCACATGCACATGAAAATTCATATATATATATATATATATATATATATATATATATATATATATACAAAAACACACGCATACATCTATAAACAGAGTTTTATCGAGTGTGGTCTAGTGTCTACATGTTTATATTTCCCCTCTCTCCATAAATACAAACATACACGTGCAACTGCATGCTTGTGTTATATATATATATATTATCTGTATTTGACGATGCAGAATATATTAAACTGTTTGCATTCTTTTGATAAATTCCCGTATAAATGTATTGCACATAAGTAATTTTCGTTTGATATTAGTCAAAGTAAAATAAGATGAATAAGTTGTATACAAATACTGGAGTAGTGGATATGTACTAATTTCTATGAAAGTAAACGTGTCATTTAACAATAAAAACCAGTGGTTGTTTCATCACATTCCAGATCAATAAGAAATAAGGCGACGTTATTTTTGTTTATTAGAAAAGGTAGTAGTATGTCGGTTATATTTTATGATACCACAATAAAATATCAATCGATTATCTCGCAAATTCTATGTTTTAATTTGAAATGAGGACTGAAGATCAATAAACGAACCACTATCAAACGATATTGTCGTGTGTTGGAGCAAAATCGCAAACACAAGAACCAACCAATTCCACCTCAAACTTTCTCTTCCCTTGCTGTCTAACATTTTCTTTCTTTCTGTCTCTCTTCCTCTGACACACTCATACATACCTGCACATGATCATACAAAACTTTTCCCAAACACACACATAATTATATATAT
>NC_068982.1:24523783-24525302 GCF_001194135.2 Octopus bimaculoides
TATATATATATATATATATATACATACATACATACATACATACATACATACATACACCTCCTCACACAAACATATGTATGTGTGAACGTGTATATTCAGAAATTCTAATAGACCAGCTTTACAAAATTATCTACGTATTATGAGTACGTATGTAGATTATGGTAACTTTCGGATAATCGTTTGAGATGAATATCATAAATACTATCACTCGATTAAAAGACAAGGTCTCGTACCGTTATAGTCATAAAACTCTTTCTCCGCAATTTCTCTTGATATTTTTACAACGAATGGATTCGAGACACGTCAAATATGGGCTTGCGCACTTATGTATTTTATTTGAAAATTTTGTGATTGTAAGTTTTATTCCACTTTGTTGAATCACAGCTAAAATAATATCAACTACAACTCGATTGTACAAATGACAGATGACGGAAATTGTGTAAATTTCCATTAGATTAATGTTCCACCTCTTGGTGGTTAGAATTAATTTGTCAGTGTTTTAAATTAACTCGCATTATTGTAGATGCTCCGAAAAGCGTCGTGTGTGCTACACTTTCTGCTGTAACTAAATCTATTACAAAATTATTAACCAGTTTAGGAAAAAGTTATGTAAAAGATGGATAGGAAAATTAATGATGCTATATTACGTAATGTAACACCGAAATAGAATATACATAAACATCAAGATGGATATGCGAGATAACCGTAAATACACCAGTATCATTGCTATACTAACAATTATTATTAATAATATATATTTCCCTCGTGTCTATTATCTATTTAAATTCACGATGAAAATTCAGGTTACTTTTCTGTGTTTATATTTTTAAATTATGGATCTACTTTATATTATTGATAATTACTCTCCCCACGAATTTAAGAACGATAACGTATTTTTCTATTATATGCTTAACTGATGCGCAATAAAAATATGTGTATATAATTATGAGCGTTTAATTTGAGCAATATTCATCACCTAACGATAATGTTCACGTTGGTTGTTAAGAGCAGAACGATGTATGTAAAAACGATTATCAGTGTAATAAAATTTTCTTCATAGTCATGTAATGCAGTTTCAAAAAATTTAATGAAAAGGAAGATAATCCCTATAAATTAAACTTAATTTTATAGATAATTGAAATATTTATCATTACTTGTGTGACATGTACAGCCTGTTGTCGCCCTCATTCAGTTTCACGAGCAAATCATAGCATTCACTTGCTTGCTGTGAGGAGTAAAATATATATTTCCAAATAATATAGCAGAAAAAGTAACTTGGCTGATTGTAATTTACTTGAGATGAGTTGAGGAAAATAGCTGATGTCGCTAGGAATTTTCCAAGTATTTAAAGATTTATGAGAAAATTAGGTTTTTCTCTTGTCTAATTTGATCCGTTTTGATCCATTGCGTGACCTGTGCGCGTGCGTACCTGGATATGTGTGATAGCATGTGTGCCTTAATATCCGTCGATGTTGAAATTATATATATACATAAACATACATACGTACATACATATATA
>NC_068982.1:24525623-24529866 GCF_001194135.2 Octopus bimaculoides
ATATATATATATATATATATATACATATATATATACATACATACATATGTTTTTAAAACTACACGTTAAGTACAGGGCTTCAACAACATGTGACAAATTGACGAATGCGTAAATATACGGACAGAATACCAAAAAATACACATTAAGTACAGGGTTTCACCAACGAGAGATCAGAGAGGGGCTATAAATGCTCCGAATTGATATCACATCTCTGATACTACAGATATGTGTTAAGAATATCATGAGAATGAATCACGTTACCAGTTTAGGCGCAAAACCAACAGGCGGGAGATCAAAGGTAGACTCTGTACGGTTTTTTTATTATTGTCCACTATTCATCGCATCTTACAATACTGTCAAGAAATGGATCGGTTTGGTTACGGAGAAGAAGCGACGAACAAATTTCATAAATGCGCATTTTCTGATTTTCATCCAAATCGCCTGGTAACCATCCGTCAAACTGTTTTGATTTTCCGATCGTATGCAAATGGTTGCAGGCATTTTCTGATTAACGTGAAGTACTTTTGCCAGTTCTCCTGTGGCTGTTGCGTGGCCCTTTCTCAATGACGGTCTTTAATTAAACGTCATCGATGATAGATGGGTGTCCACTACGCTCACGATCTTCAAGTCTCAGGTCTCCACTGCGGAATCGTTTAAACTATTTACGAGCTGACCACTCACTGGCTATTTCCTCACCAAAACTTTTGCTGATATCGCGAGCAGCTTCAGCTAGTTTACGTCCTTTTTTTTAAAGTTGAATAGTACAATTACTCGAATATCGCGCTTTGAAAGTTCCATCTGAGATGATTGTAACAACGGTGAGAAAAATATCAATATCAATATATCCTAATGTTATAGGAAGGAATAATTTTATTTTATTTATATTGTGAAATGTTCAAGGAATAATTCACTAATACTATTCTACATTTTTGAGATGAGGAATTATGGATAGACGTCCTTACCTTGTTTGTTGTTACCACAACGTTTCGGTTGATGTACTCTCCAGCCTTCATCAGTTGTTCTGGTGAATTTCGAACCCAACTCATTATTCTGGGGTACTCTGTTATCATTCCTGAGGAATTCATTTTTGCTGATTTGATTTTATCTGTTGATAATATTTCCCAAGTTCTTGCCTGACATTGAACTCATAATCCGAAGGTTAGTAGCCAGTGCTCTTACCCTCTACGCTATTTCCTCGTGACCGATTACAGAGTGAATTTTAGGGCTTATAGACTTTCTATTCTATGTTTTCTTAATACCAGTTTCTATATTACATTCATATCTGTACTCTATCAGCTTGGGAGGTTATTGCGTCCTAGCTTCTTTTAATTTTAGTATTGCCCAGTGGTGTTCTCTGTCTACTATTATAACTTCGTCCCACAGTGTGAGAATTCATTGTTATATAAGAGTTATACAGCACAACAATGCGTATTTTATAAGTATATAAAATGGCAACAAGCTATGAACATTTGGTTGCGTTTATTCTGATGCATACATACATACAAACGCACATACGTATTGACACACACACATATACAGAAGACTTAGGAAATATTATATGAGATAATACCAAACTTAAATGTTCTACACGCTCTTTTAATTGCATCCACACTTATATTAATATTCCTTCCTTTACACTCTCTTATTTTTACTCTAATTAGGTAACGAAGATAGGAGTCATTTTGAAATAAAAATACGTTTTTGCCCTTAATCGATGATTTAATGATGATGATGATAATGAGTAATTTTCTCAAAAGCCCCGATGACTGGCGTTGTTTATGAATATTACTACAATTAATAGTTAACTTGCTATAGAATACGGCAACACTTTATGAAATTGAAAATATCGCACTGCTAACACAAAGTAAGACATAATTTTGACTTGAAAGCTTGTAATATAGTAGTATAATGTTTTTATTTCTTCACATTTTAACTTGGCATTTGTTTTTATACAAATCGCGTGACTATATGTCTTCCACAGATAAGTAAAATGCGCTCACGCTGTAACGCATTTAATATTACAAACATAATGCTGTTCAATACAGCTATGTAAACACATTCTTTCTAAACAGATGTTTTTTGCAGAAACACTTTGATGACGGCCACTTTGATAATTGATAATCGCTTGTTTAGATAAGATGTTTGTGGTTCTCTAACCAATTGATCGGACAGGCCAGTTGCATCTAAAGCAAACTTAATTTGGGCTACAACAAAGGTACTGAGTTGAATTTACATATTTGTGCTTTTGAAGGGCAGTTATTAATTATGAAATATCAATGCCAAAAACATTGCGTAAATCAGAAGATCTGGAATAAATTTAACAACTGAGTGGAGCAGTCAACAAACCGTGAAACGTTACTTCAAAAATCATAACCCACCCTAATTTTCTGCTTAACTATAGAAGAGAAAAATGTATTTACATTGTTTAACCTAATTTCTATATTATTTAGTGAACATAATAGATTGACGCTGCCTTGTCATACATGTGTGTGTGTGTGTGTGTGTGAGCGCATGTGTGTGTGTGTGTGTAGGTGTGCATATATATGCATATGAATGCGTGTGTATTTAAATTTATGTACACGGATACAGATTTGGCCAGCATGAGTGTATGTGTGTCTTAACTTCTTCACTCATGTATTGTATTGAGTAATACTTATGAAATTTATCAACATTGATTCAGCCAATTTCAGTAATAGTATTATGCGTTTCCACATACACACACATCATAGAAGTGCATTTACATAAATATATGTATGTGTGTGTATGTGTGTGTGCGCGTGCCTGTATGTGTGTGTGTATGTGTGTGTGCGCGTGCCTGTATGTGTGTTTTTATGTGTCAGATAATAGCTATAAGAGATGATGAAGGGGACCAATAGAATAATATTGTCGATGTGTGCGTATATATACACACTCAAAACAGAATGGTAGTTAGGAAAAGTAGAAATGGATACTGATATACGTAAATAATCCTGATGAAAATCGTTTTAAAAAACTGGCAAAATTCGTAAAATAAGTTTTTCCATGAATGGACGTCATTTTAACCTTTGTATATATATATATATATATATATATACATGTATGCATATGGAATGAGGGAGAGAGAAACAGAGCGACAAAGAGAGAAAGATGTTGTGCATAAATATTTGCAAGACTGTATTGCGAATATTGTATCTCGCCTGTTAGTGTTGTGTTTAACATTTGACGTACATATTTTCCATTTTCGGTCTAACACACTATATGACATATATTAACACACACACAAACACCCCCCACACACACACACACACCCACACACAAACATAAACATTTTGTATATATATATATAAATATCTGTACTTCGATACATCGAATATGTTAAATTTATTAATACATGAATTTGCAATATTGTTTAATCGGCCAGCCTATCTTTTGTGTGGAATATTTCCGCATTTAGGGTTGCCCTATATAATATGAACTCATTGGATCCTATTCGAGTTCATTTTTTTAACTACCGTATTGGATTTATTTTTACTGATTTATTTTTACTGATTTAGTTATTAAAATATTATTAAACTCTTTCCAAAGTAATTTAATAACCTTTAAATAAATTTCGTTTTCCCACTTATGCTTTGTTGGAGTTCTCTTTTCTTTATTTTCTTTATGCTACAACAGAAAGCAAGTGTATGCTATATTTCCATCAAAAATTATTTTATAGGCATATATTACATAGGTAAGAACTCCAGAGAACCAAGAGCCTATGTTAAATAATCCATCAAATTCCTATTTATCTATATGTCTATCTGCATACACGCACACACACACAAGCGCCCAGATACATGTATACATATGTATGTGATTGTATAAATATAAACATTTACATATATATATATATATATATATACATATATACACATAAATATATTCATGCATGTGTCAATAAATAAGTAGCACATAATTATGTACGTATACACAGAGACAGTGACAAACACACACACATACACACACGTGTATGTATGTGTGTGTCCGTTTTTCTGTGTCACTTAACGTACACTGCATTGAAATATGAACTACTTATAGAAAAATCTGCGTAGACGCTTCTGTTTGTGTTAACAGGAAGGAACTATTATAAGCTCTTATTTGAATAGTGTACATAGAATGATAAATATCTCCAATTGGATGGAGTAGATTTTTTGTTGATTACATTGGAGGAATTTCAACCATGTTTCGTGGTCTGCTACCACAACAGCTCCTTTATAGGATCCAG
>NC_068982.1:24529954-24533304 GCF_001194135.2 Octopus bimaculoides
CTTCAGCTCTGGTGTTGGGTGCATGTCTTCTTTCACTGTTTGTGACTGTTCTAATTCAACTGTGGGATGTCCCTCGCTATGGTTATTTTCCAGGAGGTCCTGGCCACACGTCTTACGGTTCATCAACCCGCGTTGTTGAATTACTTTTTTCCGACATTATATATATATATATGTGTGTGCGTGTATGTGTGTGTGTGTATGTGTGTGTATGTGTATGTGTGTGTATGTGTGTGTGTGTGTGTATGTGTGCGCGTGCGTGAGTGTGTGTGTGCAGAAAACATGAAGGCACTGTGTAGGAAGACCAACGTGTGCAATTTCAAAATGTAGCATCGTGGAATATACAGAATATACAGATGCAAATATTATTATATTTTCTTATGGCTACGAATTCCTTTTCTCAAAATTTATTTTAGGTTTGCATGATATCAAATAACATATGCAACATAATACAAGAACAGAAGAAAATCCTAATAACTTTAATGAAATCGTTATTCAGTATGTAATAATTTTCTTGCAAGTTTTCTAAATATGTTATTGTGAAATTCAATTAAATACTTTAAGCAATTGTGCAAACCATATTTCCAGAGCCATAAAATAATTATGGATCTTTCCAGGAATGATAAGGGATTTGTAGTTCGGAATTTATATACGTTAGCATCAATGTCTATAAAGTTACATTGAAGGTAGCAAACAAAGGTATCCTCCAATTGTCAATACATTTAATTTTAACCGGTATTTGCAACTTTTGTACCTAGATTTTCGTCTCATGAAAGCTGCAATATCAAACTACTTTAATGAATGTTTCCTGCATACATATGATTTTCACACAGAATTTGTTCCATAGCAATTCCCCTGAGATAATTTACAACGGTTTACCCGATATATTGATCTCAGTAGACTTTGAAATTTAAAATACATATTAAAAACCCAGAAAGCCCGGATCATTGTGAAATATTATTGCTAATTTTGAAAACAGTTCTTCCTTTAAAAATGATTGCTGGAATCTTCCAATTACGTGTTACGGATTTACTGTATGCTACTTGGATCGGCTTCGTTTCATCATTTAACATTAAGTTCTAGCTCTGACTTCATTCAAGAAGTGTTAACAATGTATATATAGATAGGCATTGGACATCAGTTACGTATATCTATCGTTGTTTCAATGAAAATATTTACGGATAGTGTAGGGCTTGAAATAACTGGGCTTTTGACCGCATGCTTGTGTCCTGTGAGATTAAATTGTTTTGGCGCACACTCACTCCAATTAGGGGAAAGGGAATAGAACGTTCTTGATATTTCCGCAAGTGCATTAATAATCTAGTTTACTGGCATTTTATGGGATAATTGCAAAGTAGTGGTATTAGGACATCCTACAAAAAGACGTTCATTAAATATGCTGAAATTCGACAGCAAAATGATTATGTAAATCAAAAACTATTACTTAACACTGAAATTTATATACTCGTGCATCAGATTTACCATATCAAATTACCTCAATAGGGGATTGCAATTCGCTCGTATATGTGGGTTGTAATTATAATAGATTCTTGGGTAAATGTTTTCCATTGTTGAGTGTCATTTATTTAAAAAGCCATAACAAATATCTTAATTGTTGATCTCCAGGGTCAGTTGTATTAGAGGCAAGACCCTGCAACTGACAGTATGATTTCCATGATTTATCATTTCTTTCTATTTTAGGTCAATCTAAGCGTGTCGTCGTTATTGATGATGAGATCACGTTTTAAGGTTTCTGATCAAAGGTTCAGACAAATGTTTTATCGCTTGCACTGTGTTGTTTCCCACCAATAAAATCTATGTCGAGAAATCTCCACAGAGTTTGATTTATAGTAGAAATATTTAGAAATACATTTGGGTTCGTTCAGAAAATTCTGTCTGGTAAAAAATCAAATGAACGTTTCACCAATACAAAGAGCCACATGTACAATTCGGCATCAGATTTCTAAATATGAAAGCCATTCTTGTTTCGTGCTCGTAACAAATATATAATAGCTTAATTTTATTATATCTATCATCACCATATTGATTGCGCTGTTAAATGTTATTGTTGTTCTCGATATTTCATAAATTCTCTTCGTATGCAACTATCAAATGAATCATACACGTATGAATGGAATGAGTTTTACTTATTTCATTAATGCAGAACATGTGACTTGAAGTAACTGACTGGTAAAAGATTTCTGAGCGCTCATTGTGCTAGACACTAATACATTACTACTGAAATTTACACCATGGAAATAGTATGGTAGAAAATTCTTTCCCTAATGATGAAGAACTATATAAATCATGCTGTTGCTGAGATTTGAACGTTATTGGATTAAGAAAGATGTTTAGGTATGCTGGAAATGAAAGGAATACTAATTAATATTTGCGTAAAAAAAATAATATATTTGATATAGAAGCGAATAATACATAAATTCATTTGAAATACATTTTGAAGTGCCTACTTTGCGATTTTTACTCCAGTCGCTAATACGTATGCTCATTGTTAAAAAGCAATTAATGAAACTTAGAGGTATAAGGTTAGATATACGTTACACGCAACAAAAATGTGTTATATCGGGATATTTCTATCGAATAACACAAATTTGATAAAATATTTCCTATTTTCATAAGTTAAATCGTTAACGTAAAACCTGAATTTGTAAAAGGCCTATAGGAAACGATTCAACATAAAACATTGGTGATAATATGAAAAGGCGCTTACCTATCATAAAATATTTTTTATTGTTTTTATACATTCCGACTAACATGAAATGCAACAAAGATATACAAATAATAACCATATATATATATATATATAATCTCTATTTCGCTTACTGGTTCCAGCCAGACGAGCAGGACTCCATGCTGGAGCACCGTCTTTCAGTGTAATTGGTTTGTTTTCTGTATTCAATTTGTGTTTATATGATATCCAGGTAAAACTTTCTCAGACGCAATTTGAAGACCTCCACATTTACACCTCGCACATCCTTGAGGCTGCTTTGAAGAATGCTGAATACTTATGGATAATTTAATCACAATGTATCTGTACTGTGGCCTCATTTTTGATGGAGAACATGGGATATTCAGTGCTATGCAGTGCCATCGGGCGCGGTTGTTGGCATACATTACAATTAACATCTGAAAGCTAGACATTTCAGGATCTTCCATATACATGTCACTGCATATTTTTGACTGAGTAGCACATTTATTTCACGGAGTCAATCTTCCTTCTGCTGTTATACTATATTGCCTCAAGTTCCGCCGACAGTTTGACGTCGGGAGAAGAGTATGCATTTTAGTATGTATGTATATATATATATATATACATATATATATATACATATATA
>NC_068982.1:24533422-24535649 GCF_001194135.2 Octopus bimaculoides
TATATATATATATATTCAAACATACACATCACACACTCGCACACACAAACCCACACGCGCACACACATACGCTCACGCACAAACACACACACACACACACACACAGATATATATATTCCAAGACAAAAACATGGCTCAGTTTCTTCCTTCCTTGATACATTGGCAACAGCCATGGAAGGAAATATTTGAACGAATGGGAAAATTTAAAAATCGATAAGACAGTATAGATTTATATTCTTAATTTCTCTACTGCGGAAATATATAGTTATCTTTGCATTCAACATACTTCTATAGATATATGTAAATTAATTTAATTATATATTTTCATTCAAATCTGACAACGATGTTTATTTTAACAACATCATATAATCATCGTTTAAACATATGCTATCGAATCAGAATTAATCTTTAGTGGACATATATTTGAACGAAATCTGAAATCCGAAATACGCTGCTTTGATGTACGTTTCATTCATATGTGTGTGTATGTAAGCTTGTGACTGTCAGGGGAAAAGAGAGGTTGGGAGGAGGAGAGAGAATATGTGTGAATCTTATTGTCTTGATTATTAAATAGCATACAATGTTCAGTTTACCCAAGCTCATAAACAAATGACCTCATAAACAAATCTTTCCCTACGTATAAACGGCAAACTGTACAGCACTATATTCTCTTCTATATCAAATTTGGACAATATCGAAATTCGCCCTTACCTCTTAGGCTTGTAAAATTGATAATTAAACTGAAATCGGAATCAATAAATATTATACCCTTCCAATACGAAAAAACCTTTGAAGGAAGAAGTGACAATTTTTTATATAAACAATCTTACTCTTCACTTATATACTTACATATGTAAACACACATTTATATTGCTCTATATATACATACATACTAACACATATATATATACCTATATATATGTATGTATGTACATATATATATATACACACACAAGCATATAGCTATCTCTCTATCTATCTATCTCTCTATATATATATTGGGTACTTTATCTTTGACAAAAGAAACTCATTCAATAGGAATGCGAAATTTTCTTCCGTATTTTTTTATGAAAACACGTGGTAAGTTACAGACGATGAAAACTTGATGTGACATTTTAGAATCATTGCAAATCTTTTGTAGCTTCCATTTTCATATTTATGTTACTTGTTTCTTTCAAAATGACGTCCATATTTGTCAAGAAAATATAATATAATATTTAGCTGGGCCGTCCAGATTCTTTACCAAGCAATTGGGGATCTACCAAAATATACAGTTCCGAGAGCTCTTTGAGATAAATCTAGAAACAATCAAAGAATTGACATTTTGGACAACTGAAGGGTGGGATAAAAGGGTGGTAATAAATTGTTCACAATATGTTGTCAAAATATTTCGTCCTATTTTCAATGATTTCCCCTAAATTGTTTCACTTATTCTTGCACACGTTTTGAAATAAATCCTTTGTCTTACTCAAACTCTCATCAATATGTCACTGTATATAATCTCTTATTTCCAAAGTTTCGACTCATTTTCTATTCCTACAAACCCGAATCTTTCGTCTACACTAACGCATATATATTAGTTCTCACTCTTCATCCACTATCTTCAAATTCGCAGCTCATTTATTGTTGTAGCATAGTCTTTCTCTCTCTTTTTCTCTCTCTCTCTCTTTCTCTCTCTCTCTTTTTCTCTCTCTCTCTTTCTCTCTCTTTTTCTCTCTCTTTTTCTCTCTCTCTCTCTCTCTCTCTCTCTCTCTCTCTCTCTCTCTCTCTCTCTCTCTCTCTCTCTCTCTCTCTCTCTCTCTCTCACGCTTTCATTTCCTTCCTTTGAATCCTATACTGCACCCTTTCTCCAGTCTCAAGAACAATTTCACTGAAACATAGTCATGACACAAGGACATACATACACACGCACGCACTCATACAAACATCCTTACATATACTTATACATACGAATAAATATGTGTGTGAGTGTACATGAGTGTCCATAAAATATATATCTCATCCAATGTAGAGCGAACTATGAGAGAAAAATGGCCTGATGCGTAGTAGTGTATGAGAATTTAGTTTCACATGCTCACATCACATGCACTTATACAGTTATATATCAAACCCGCGTCATTTGAAATTAAACCAATCGGAAGAAACCGGAAATGATTTTTTTTTCTCTCCAGGACACAATATACAATTATAAATTAAATAAACACGCATATATATATATATATATATA
>NC_068982.1:24536059-24537133 GCF_001194135.2 Octopus bimaculoides
ATTTAATAAATTTGATTCAGCAACAATATTGCTGCCGTGTAATTAAATTTTATTTTTAAGTAGTAGAATGTGCAAATCAATCCAGGGATGTGTTAGAACTCCTACAGACTAAAATACAATTTTGAAATTTGTGTCCTTGTACATGCATTGAACCAGTGATAGAAAGTGTTGATAATATTTACGTCACGAGTTTCAAGTAAAGAATTAAATATATCTTCGATATTTCTCTAACCAAGCTGCCTGAAATACAGAGACATAACTCAATCAAAATTCGTGTATATATATTATTCAAAAGAATTCCAACTCTGTCTGTTTTTTATGTTTTATTTTTATTCTTATAAAATTAATGTAGGATATAGAATATGAAATATATACTATATATAGTAAAATGAAATGAAGTATTGAATGTCTTATTGAATAAATGAAATATTGAATATTAAATATTAAAGGACTAGTATACTTTCTTGCTTTCTAGCAGTCTTCAATGTCTCATGTGACAGGAATGTTTCAACTATATATTTAAAGTTGTGGATTGCTTTCTAATCGTAATACGATGAATTAAAGTAAATCTTTTTTTAATATATATTTGACGGTTGAATAAGAATGCAAGAATTCAGGAATGGAGCAGATAAGATTCGGGATACATATATTTCATAGCGACCGGAATTTCGGGAGTGGTAAATATCCAAGCAGGTTACTCTTTAGGTTAAGAATATCTTGATAAACTTTCATTTTATCAAGATGTCTCTGGCCGGAAGAGTAGGCTACAGTATACACTTCGCTTGGATATTTAGAACTTCCGAGGTTCCGCTCTCTATGAAACATATGTAGCCAGGATGTTATATAATACATTCCTTTATTCTTATGTGTGAGTTTATATATATATGTGTGAGTATTATTCTTATGTGTGAGTATATATATATATGTGTGTGTGTGCGTGTGTGCGCGTGTGTATGTGTGTGTATCTGTGTCTGTGTTTATATATGTATATATATGTGTGTATGTGTGCATGTGTTTATCTATGCATATATAAATATATGTATATATATATGTATATATATATATATATTTGTA
>NC_068982.1:24538043-24543237 GCF_001194135.2 Octopus bimaculoides
TGTGTATACATATACATGTACATATACATATACATATACATATGCATATACATATATATAACTCCATATCTTCCTCGCCTTCGCTACAGAGAGTAGAACGTTAACTCCCTCAGTCTCTCCCAGTAGCTAATATGTCGAATCGTGACGATCTTCTACGTGTAGCTTCGCTGGATTGCCTCGAGTTCTGTCGTTTATTTTACACTGGTTGGTGACGTTATTTGGGAACAGTATTCCAGACGGCTGAGAATGAAAGTCCTCTAGAAGACCATTATAGTTTCCTCTTTTGTTGTTTTCAAATTTGAAAGGAACCTTCCGGCTAGACGACTGCATTGTATTGTCGTCTTGGTAATAATCACTTGGATAGATGCATCATTACTCATGTCGATGCTCAAGTCACACACTGATTTTGATTCATGAATTGTAATCCCAACTAGGTCAGTGTAACCTATCAGCATTTCATGGGGTTTCCTGTATTGGTAGCTCAGGGCTTTCAATGTTCCAGCATTAAAATGCATGTTATTTTGCTCAGCCTACCTGTATATTACATCCAACTCGCTTTGCTTATGCATAACCTCTCCACGGTGCTATATCTTCTCAGAGAATTTTGCATCGTCTGCATAGCTATCTAGGATGGCTATTTGAGAAGCCTGTCAGAGATAGCCACTATGAATAGTAGCGGTCCTAGGACAGTACCCTGTGGACCCATTTTTTTAATAAAGCTAACGATTTTGAGGGTAAGGAGAGTAGACGAAACAATCTCTTCGATATTTGTTTCTTTTATCGACCCAAGAATGACGGAAGGTAAAATCGACCTTGTCTGAATTGGAATGGAAAGGGTCAAGAGCTGGAGCAAATTCCACGAAATATTTTATCCGATTCTACAAGAATTCTGTCAACTCACTGCCATTTTATAGGTTAAAGGTCCAGGTTAGGAAGGGGAATCAATCGATTACAACGATTGTCTGATTGATACTTTATTTAAATGACCTCGAAAGAGTAGAAAGTTAAGTTTGACAGTGTAAGGCTCTGAACTGGAGGCGACATTGGTGCTCAACTGGTATTTATTTTAATGAACTGGAATAGACGAAACGCAATATCAGTCAGTGGCATTTGAACTCGGAACTTACAAGTGAAAGAAATGCTGCTATTTTGTCCGATACTGCAACGATTATGTTAGGTCGCCACCTTCGCCTGTTTTTCTAATAATCATTTCCAATATCGCAAAAGGGGATAACATCAGCCGGAGTGCTTCATTGGTAATTATTTTATCAATTCCGGTGGAATTTATCGTCCCCCGTGGAATGCAAAGAGGAGCGAAATGACGCTAAACATTTTGCCCGACGTGTTAACGAATCTGTCAAGACGGCCGCCGCCTTTGCTCCATTACTAACTATAAATAGAAAATAACAAAATCGCAACAAAAACTGAATAGAAAAAATAGTTCCAATTAGCGTTTAGGGTGGTAGTGAAGTTAAGTTAAGGAAGTTGATTTGATACTTGAACACAAACATTTGTATCAAGACGATTGATTGTTCACAAATGTAATATATTTTTTATTGTAAAATAACTGCCGTCTGTTTGAAGCGGTGGTTTTATGATGGAAGCGAGGTGGATGGGAAAAAATAGTTGTGTTATATTTTATTATATTAAATTCTTTATTTATCATTAATATGCTCCGGCTCCCGTGAGCACCACACTTGAAGGGCTTAGTTCGTTATTTTTTGTTTGAATTTTCAATATATTTCTATATATAATGAGAATTTACAACAAAAGAAAAAACGAAGACGGGTGTTAAAACAACAAACATATGTGTTAGTTTAACGCTCGGGAAGTGAGAAAGTCCTTTACGTTTCGAGCCTACGCTCTTCGACAGAAAGGAACGCAGAAATAAGCAGGAAAAGAGACAGCTGTATATAAATATACGCAGTCGCTCACATAAATTCTAAAATAAAATTTTGGAGATATATGTGTGTGAGTTTCTTTACGTATGATGTATATAAATTCATATGGATAGTTTGCGTTTTATCCTCTGGTGTGTGATAAGATCAGTATCATTTGAGCACAGGGTCGATGTAATTGACGTAACCCATCCTTTAGAAGTGTTAGTCTTGTGCCAAAATTTGAAGCTATTTTTGATATGTATAATTTAATTATTGAAACTGTAGCTGAGAATTTCCCTCGTATGTTTGCTGCAAAAGGTGCAACCTAAACACTTACTAAAGTCTAGTTCCCTTAGTTTTTATCAAACAAAAATTGTTCTTATTTATGAAATCCGCATGCAACAACGCCAGGAACCTCAACTGGTGGTCACAGTATTTTTTGAGATTATAGCCTCCAGCATTTCTCCTGTAAATTCATATATATATATATATATATATATATATATATATATATATATATATATATATATATACTTGAAAATATGATGAAAGATGAATGACTTTTAATACAAAACCATTGTAAAAGGATATTTTATGCAATTTTGGATGTCATATTAGTGCTCAAGGCTATTATGTTTATTTACGTCACTGTGCATTACAGTTTTCAAATACTGAAAGATTTGATTAAATTTGTGGGAACATATTTGCTTTCGTGTACCTTTAAGTTCTTATCGCTGTTATTCAGAACATATTCTGTCTATTATTTGAAATTAATTTCTAGAATTATGATCAATTTAAAATTGCCTTAGCGGTTTATTTTAATTTACTTTTAATATCTGGAAGCAAACACTGTTTTAATGATATTTATATTTCATATGCACATTCGTATCACACATTTATGAGGAAAGAATGAAGTGAAATGTAAATATTACAAATGGTTCCGCCTTTGAAAACTTGTTTTGAACTGAGAACTTAATATATATTAAATATGCACTTCATATGTTTCACAACATATTGGATATTCTTACATTGTAAACCTGTATTGAAAATGTTTCCGATCTTTCATCTGATCGATGATTAACGCATATAAAACTGTCTATATTTTTAAAACTGTCGAAGTTATTTATAGCTTATCTGACATATTTGTAACATGGGCGACGAGAAACTTTTCTGTTTATTCTCCTCAAAATTTTAATTTTATGTTGAATGTGTCCTCAATTTGATAATACATTTCTTGGTGTAATGAACTTTTCATTCATCAAAAGCCCAGATAGGAACAGGAACCTAAATTTTTCGGAGAACCAATGTCGAAGTGGCACGTTTATATGTTAGACAGGATCATTACAATGATGCACGTAACTCGGTGAGTGAAGATGTGCGCAAACGTATTTTACAGACACAAGTGGAGAAGTTTTGATAGGTGGGACATTCCGATTAAATTGATCCCAAACGGGATCCAAACTTGAACGGTACTTCAATTTCTCGATCGCAGAAGGATGAAGTTTATAGTTGACATCAGTGGTATTTGACCTCAGAACATAAAGACCTTGAAGAAATTGCACAAACCATTTTGTCCGTCGCAATAAGTGTTCTACCAGCTTTTCTTTTTTGATAGTATAGAAAGAGTAATTAATTCTATAATTCTCTTCCTTCAACTGAGATAATGTGCAGAATTTGCTCTTATATACACATTTTACAATTTATCATATGGTAAATTCGTTACAAACTTGAGAATCGAGCACAGCATGGAGATGCATAATTACACAACGGGCGCACACACACACATAAATACACACACACTCACACACAGATGCACACATACACACACACATACAAATATATACATACCTATATATATTGTATACATACATGTTTATATTTATTATATATATAAATATATATGCATATATATATACATACATGCATAAATATGTATGTGTGTGTGCGTGTGTGCGTGTGTGCGTATGTGCGTGTGTGCGTTTGTGCGTGTGTGTAGTTTATACACTCTACATATATGTGTGTGTGTGTAAAAGTACAACGTTGGAACGATTGCTCAACACCGCATTGCTGGAGAAATAATTTCTCTGTTTTGTGAAGTAAGGCTACCAATGGTTTCACATTAAGGCTAGTGGGAAAATGTCCAAGTACATTGACATTTTTTTAAACCGGTCACATGGAGAAAGGTGTTTGCTTCCATTTTGGAAGACAATCCAAATGTAGGCGAACACCTTTCTCCATGTGATCGGCTCGAAAATTTGTTAAGGTAGTTGGGTATTTTCCCACTCTTCTTCACACGAAACCAATGGTAGCCTTAATTCACAAATGTAACAAATGAATACGTTTGTGTGTGGGGGGGGTGCGTTTGTGTCGCTGTCTTGATATACGGTTTGAATTTTATTAAAGCCACCTTGTCCATGGTTTCCCGTCTCTTATTGGAGCACTACTATATTAATTTACCTTGACCATATGTAAAAGATTTTCCAACTAATTTTGTTTGGGTACTGTAACTTTATTTTATGAAGATTTGTGACAACGCCGCATTGTTAGCTGCCAATAGGTATTTTATTTCTGCCTCTGACGTAAAGTTTTGCGTCATGAAATTTTACGGCGTGAACGTTATATTGGTATTTGTATCTTACATTGGTAGTCCAAAGATCTCTCAGTTATTTAGTAGTTTGAAAGCATGCTGAGGGAATCGTATTCATTCTGATATTTCTAGAATATTTATTCTCTATAAGACAGTTGTTGAATATCATAAAATCTTATTTTCGGTTTTGTAAAATTTTATTTCCACATTGGTCCATTTTATAAGATTCCGAAGGCCTTATTATTCAGTAGGATAAGCACGGTTTGCTTAGTTGCAATGAGTGTTGTTCCATTGCATAAGTGTGGCTGCATTTGTACGTGTATTGTTATAGAGCCTGTTTTTATTTTCTAACGCATTTTGTATTCATTATTACTTAACGCTTATTTTATATGCAATATCTTGATTATACACTTTAACAAAAGAGGAGAATTCCTGCTAAGAACGGTTCTGATGACAGATGCCACGTACATATTAATACACAGTGATTCAGCGTGTATTTATAAACATGATTACGGCTTTTGAATTTTTTTGATTATTTTCAATAACTTTTTATTTTCGAAATGTGTAGTGTTACAAACTCAAATTATACTAGATCATTATTGGTTACGTCGACCATTGTGCTCGTCTGAATTGATCACCAGTCTACCAACAATATACCTTCTAGCGTGATTTCAATCTCTGAGAAATCCCCCCTCTCTCTCTCTCTCTCTCTCTCTCTCTCTCTCTC
>NC_068982.1:24543247-24544227 GCF_001194135.2 Octopus bimaculoides
CTTCTTTTTCAGTAATTTGTTGATAGATTTGATAAAATTAAATTCCTAAATGAAAATATGTGAGATAAATCTAATATAAGAGCAATAAATTATCGCTTATTTTAAGCCTTAGTTTCAAGAAGGTAATAGATCTAATTGCTGCAATTATCAGATTTGAAACTTATACTTTTCACGCATAAATTTATCGCTAATATTATGCAAAGAATAAGAATTGGTAAGCGTAGAAAAAAAAAGCGTATAAAGTAACAGCACTTGAATTTAAATAATCTAAATCCAAAGAAATGCTTCACTATTCATAATGAATACATTCCTACACGATCGTCTTGAATAAATAAAATATTGCAAAATTTGCAATTATGGTTAGCACGAATTGTAAATATGACAAGAAGAGACATAGGTGCATATAGGATATTACTATATAAAAAAGACATGTTACAGCTGTTCAACCCAGTAAAACCTAACACGTGAACAGGCATGTCACGATAAACAACACTGTAATCTGTTTCAAATATTTCATGAAAACAAAATGTTTATTTTTATCATAATCAGAAAATATGTGGTCATTACTACGAGCCACGGAAGGCGGCGAGCTGGCAGAATCGTTAGCACGCCGGGCGAAATGCTTAGCGGTACTTCGTCTGCCGTTACGTTCTGAGTTCAAATTCCGCCGAGGTCGACTTTGCCTTTTATCCTTTCGGGGTCGATAAATTAAGTACCAGTTACGCACTGGGGTCGATGTAATCGACTTAATCCGTTCGTCTGTTCTTGTTTGTTCCCTGTATGTTTAGCCCCTTGTGGGCAATAACGAAATAGGTATTTCATCTGTCTTTACGTTCTGAGTTCGAAATCCACCGAGGTCGACTTTGCTTTTCATCCTTTTGGGGTCGATAAATTAAGTACCAGTTGCGTACTAGGGTCGATAAATTAAGTACCAGTTGCGTACTGGGGTCGATAAATTAAGTACCAGTTGCGTACTGGGG
>NC_068982.1:24544237-24547873 GCF_001194135.2 Octopus bimaculoides
CAGTTGCGTACTGGGGTCGATAAATTAAGTACCAGTTGCGTACTGGGTCGATAAATTAAGTACCAGTTGCGTACTGTGGTCAATCTAATCGACTGGCTCCCTCTCCAAAAATTTCGGGCCTTGTGCCTAGAGTATAAAATATTACTACGAACGACAAACGCCTATATAGTTCGAATCTTATTATTCTTGGACTAGTTGTCATAGTAGTCGCTGCCATTGGTAATATTCTAGCGATCGTGTTCTTGATTTTTTTCCTCTACATCGGATAGAGTGATCTAGATTGGATTGTTAAATATATCTGCTACGCATATTACAAGTAGCTGACGGGATTGGAATTAGAGAACGGTTAAAAGTCTGAATGATGGCTTTATTTTGAAGAGTGGTCACGAATAAAAGTTTCAAGCCTCACACGAAATATCGAAATGAAAACATGCATTTCAAAATGATAAAAATGTATATATGAATTTCCTCTCTCTCTCTCTTTCTCTCTCTCTCTCTCTCTCTCTCTCTCTCTCTCTCTCTCTCTCTCTCTCTCCAGTATATTATGTATTAGAAAAAATAGACATCATATTTACTCGCAGTCATACCAGAAACCTTACCCAGTAAAATATCCATAGTGTTTCGTATAATACAATTACTCTGATTACACAAATATCACGGAAACAGAAAATTGCATATATGACAAATGACTATGAACCCCATGCTGAAATAAGTAAGATTAACAACTTTCACATTAACACTAATCCAGAATAGAATGAAATACAAATATTAATTCGCAATTCTAAAGTAATTTATACATTTCGATGTCATCAAGGAAATCGTGAACATTGTGAAACAATCTATATATTTTACACGAGAGCAACATTTCTTCTGTAACTGATCGTGGATTTAGAACAAGAAAGTAAAATTCGATACGAAACATGAGGTGGCAATAAATAATTTCTTTGTAGAATCCCACAAGTAATGACAAGGAAATCTATGATCACTTTGCTACATAACTCAGAACTAAAACTCTGATACAGGGTGTAAAAATAATATTAAAATTCAGTACTGAAAAGAATCATCAGTTCTCCATGATTCTCAGTAATCCATTGCAAAGATCACAGAAGCAAATCTTTCAACTATAATTGCATTTGAAGCAGCATCTGAGAATTCTTTGAAACGTTATGTTTTAATGAATTTAAGAACATTAACATTCACATGCAGCATAAAGATATTATGTTCCTTCCACCATAAAGATGTGTAAAGATATCATTTAATGCTTCTATTACATTTTGAGAAAGATTTCATTTAACAAATGCTCTTCGCGGAAAAAATGTTATCGGTTGATAAATCAGTTCTTCGTTACACTAGATCAGATTGAAATGCCAAGGATATTACTCATTCGCCGAGTTCTTGGACTATTTTCCATTTCCCATTTGACATAGTAAATCTTTCTTGAAATATAATGAAAGACTTGGACAACATATCTAATGTCATAAAAAAGAAACATGTCATTGTCTTTTTTCTCAATATCACCTAGTGTATTTTGCCCAATTCCACGCCTGCATTGTTAAATGTTCTTCAATTCTTTTATATAATTTACAGGAAAATATTTAATAGGCGTTCTCTGAAATTATCATATAGCTGCTACCGAAAATTAAGAGTATTATTACACGCGGTCAATACCATGAACCTAAATCCAGTGGTTACTGTCGTCACCCAGGATCTTGTGTAGTTGAATAACGATGTATGATGAAATTTGTCACATATGACACAGGAGTTACTGCAACGCTAAAACATAATACAACGGATAAAAACAACTATGTTGAATTATGTGAAAGATAATTAAAAATCGCTATGCCAATCACATAGCTTCTTACCGACATAAGCACAAAAGCAAAACTGCTCAGTTTGCTAGAAACGTATGGAGTTTGAAAGATAACATAATACCACATGTTATTAACTGGAAAATAATTGAGTAATCCATACCTTATGTAAATAGATGAAATAAATGTAGGCTATGTTTCGCTGAAAAACCTGATATCCTTTTTAGATCTAAGATCTATAACTCTGTACTGAGCTCTAGGTTATAACTTTTCTGTGGTTGCATGCATATGCATATATATATATATATATATATATATATATATATATATATACGTTTAAGATATAAATTAAGAAATGGACTCAAACGCGGGTATTATTCAAATCAATTATACTTCCAAAATATATACATAACGAATGATCAACACAGCTAAGGCACTCAGAATGAAGCCACTTGCAGGGATAAACCTTGAACACTGTTGAGTACGTTGCTTAGAAGGAAGATTTGTAGTGTGTAGATCGCTAACCACTAAACACATTTTTTCTCTCCTTGTTTCTTTCTGTGTTCCTTTCTGTGGAAGAGCGTATGCTAGAAACGTTATAGACTTTTTTTTTTATTCCCGAACGTTATACTAATACATCTAGTTGTTTTCTACACCACCTGTCTGCGTCTGTTATTTTTTGTGAAATCTCCCTATATATATATATTCAAGAATTTATGAAAATTCTAGAATTAGGAGAAAATCTCCAATTTGATTGAAAAGAACATAACCTCAGTTCATTAATAAGTCAAATATCAGTATTTGCATTGCTTAGGAACACTGCATGCAATACAATTTAGCAATTCATGCAAGAATTGATAGTTGGTTATTGATAGTATTCTATTGGTGCCTTAAATTCTCATAACACTGGATACATGCGTTAAGAATTGTTGTTGAAAGAGTTCACTGTTTACTACATTCCACTTTTAACAGTAATATCTAAACGTATACAGCTCTCGTTTGGGTATGAAGATCGGAGACTTTCGTAAGAAGTATGAACTATTTGCTTAAACGCCCCTATACTGTAGTTATATTAGTTGCATAATTTATTGAAAATCGGCATACGGATATATGATACTCCAATATAATATCTGAAATATCTAATGCGCTTGCACGTGAAGCAATTTCCTATTATGACAACATTTTGATTTTTTTTTTTCGAAAAGTTAAATGCTATATTCCAGTCAATATTTCTCTGTAATGTAGGTGAAAGTAATTCATAAATTCAGAAGAGATGTAATTGAAATTTGATGGCAAATATACTTGATTTCCGAATTGTCAGGTTGGAAACAGCAAAATACTTGAACTCTCATAATATATATAGCTGTACATGTAATATGATAGCAAAAATTATATGACATACGGATATGATGTAATTTTCTTTTCATATTCATGTTGTTTTACGTTATCTTACAAGAATTTATTTTACATGTTTTACTTCCTTAAAGAATACATAAAGTTTGGGAACTTTATGTGCTTATAGTCCAAAATTGCACAAAAATGTAAAATTGGCTTATATTAAATGACAACTGATCTTTTTATTTCCCTTAGAATCGGCTCCCAGAATATTTTATGGATGTTACTGTGTTATATTTTTCACTCAATATATATATTTGGAAATTAAAGAGATTCAATGCCCATAAACAGGTTTTCGAATACGTTTATTATTTCGTTATACGTAGATACATACAAAACTTACATACATAAATAAACACACACTTACACACATCTATATATAGTCTTGTGTGTGTATATATATATATATATATATATATATATATATATATAT
>NC_068982.1:24547883-24553782 GCF_001194135.2 Octopus bimaculoides
TGTGTGTGTGTGTGTGTGTGTGTGTGTGTGTGTGTGTGTGTGTGTGTACCTACGGTCTGTATAATTTTAAAACGAGAACGATATCTTTATTTCACTTGTATTCAACCCATAAACCATATGAATTACATACAGATGTTCTATATATTGTTAGATAGCAAACTACCTGAAGTGACAATGCTCTAGAGAAAATGCTTTAGGTTTTTTTGTACCGACGCTGCATAACTTATCACAACCTACTTAGGTGAACCACACGACACAGATTCACTTGATAGACTACAAAAATAACAATACCTCCTCTGCAGTTATGTCGAGTAGTATCCGATCCGTTCCTTTGGAGTCTTACCCATCTTCTTCGTGCATTTTACTTCTTATTGTGGATATAGAAATACAGAGGCATCAGAAAAACTATTTCAAAGACACGAACAAGTAAAATGCAATTGTATTTTTTTCAAATATTAAATTGATATCAACTTTGTTCAGATGTATATGATGAAAGTATGGTATACTATAATTTTAAACAGTTATAAGTCATGATATACAACTTATTTTAACTGACGCAACTATATACTTTTTAATGAGAAGAGTGTATAGCTAGTTTCCAAGGTATATTTACGAGAAACAATTAATATATGATATATAATTTACATAAGAAATTATAATATAGAAATATATAATATATAAATAATGAGGAAATAAACAATTAATGAACAAACACATTACAGTGTTAGGCAAGAAATATTTAATCGAAATCATCTTTATGGTATAAATAACAATTAATCTTTAAAATTACATTACATAATTAAGCTCTATATAATTAGCATGAAATTATGGTAAATGGAAGGATGAAATTATATATGTATAGTTAGAAAGAGAGATATATAGAGTGAGGTCTATATGGAAAGATAAACTGAGACATATATACGCATAAAATCATTATGTGCATAGTCAACAGATGAGATCCAGAGATACTCCGCTTTAGCAGTAAAACCTATCTTTGATCGGGTTGTTATTTTTACCGTTTATCGGGAGCCATATTGAAAGTATTATTATATGTATAATTTACTCCTCCTGTATGTGTTTATTTTTTTTAAAAGAAAACCATGTAAGTAGAAGAAAGATCAATATCACATATGAACTTGTGTTTGTTTATGAAATGAATGACAAAAATCAGTGAGTTGTATGTGTTATTTTATTTATGTATGCAGTAATGAAAATGGTATAATATTTTTATAAGCCAAAACATGTAATAATTGGAGTAGAAAAAGCTCGTATTTTTACATGAAGTTCTGTTTGATTATTGCATGATAATAGTAAGTGAGATATATGTTTTATCTTAATTATTAATACAGTAATAACAATTACATAATACTGTTCTTGAAATAGGTAATTTACTCATTCTCCAATATAATCATAGTAATGCTAAATGAAGTTATTGAAGTATTCATCTTACATTAAGAATGAATACTTCTTTATGAACAATGTTTTTTTTTTAATTTCGGGGTACATAAACCTTTACTACAAACAATAACATTATTTCGGTCAATGAGGTTTGTGCACAATTAATCTTGTACCAATGCATAATTTTGAGTGAGACAAAATATGTAATAGCATAATAGGAGTCTCTTTTTTCAACTGAAGTGGATTTTACCTGGTGGTTGTAGTGAGTTGAAGAATTCGATGGGGTAGTTGACATTACCATGATCAACTGAATTACAACTGAAGACTTCTGGAACTTTATTTAATAGCATATTATTAATGGTATGTAGAGGACCATTTTTATGGATCCAGGATAGCTCTGTTGCTGATGTAATCTGTATTGTTGTAATTATGAAGACGTTTAAGAAAGGTTTCATACATCAAATCACTGACGAAATCAGTTGAATTATATATTGCATTGAGTGTAAGAAACTCTTCGTCATCATTGAGTTTCAAATGCTACTTTGCAAATAGTTTAGCTGACTGATCTCTTGAAAGCATCCAACTCATATAACTGAAGTAGAAAAGCAATGAACTTCATGCGTGAACTTTTGTCTGTTTATTGTATGACAATACTGAGTTTTATCTTTTAATCATATTTATCAATACAGTAATATAGAGCAATAACAATTGTATAATACAGTTCATTGAAATAGGTAAATTAGGCATTGTTGAATGTAATGATAGTAATGGCAAATTAAGTTATTAAAGTATTCATGTTGCATTAAGATTGAATATTTTTTTATAAACAATGTTTTTTTTTATTATTGCGGGATCCATAAGCAAAAAAATTGGTTTTTGCTCCAACACGTGATGCTCCTACGTAAAGTTCGTTATGAGACAAGCATGATTCTTGAAGTTGCAATTCAGCAACTTTTAGTGATTGACCCTGACTTTTATTAATGCTCATGGCAACAAAAAGAAGGATAGGAAACTGTAACCGATTAAATTGGAATGGGGCATTCGATGATAGAACTAATATGTGAGGGATGAAGACGATGTTACATTTACCACAACCTCTGAGAATATTCGATTGAATGCAGTTCATCATAAATATGTGCACAATTAATCTTGTACCGTTGTATAATTTTGGTTGAGACAAATTATGCAACAGCATAATAGTAGTCCCTTTTTTCAGCTGAAGACAATGAATAGCTGAACCTGGTGGTTCTAGTGAGTTCAAAACTTCGTTGGGGTAGTTAATTATCCTGATGATCAACAACACTGTCAACTGAGCTATAAGTGAATATTTCTCCCGGAAGCTTATTCGATAGCATATTATTCAATAGTATATTATTAATGCTATGTACTGCAACTTTAGCCAGAATAGCTCGGTCACAGATCCAATCTGTATTGTTGTAATTATGATGAATATTAGGAAAGATTCCATCCACCAAATTATCGATGGAATGAGATGAATTGCATATTGGATTGAGTGTCAGAAACTGTTCTTCATCATTTGAAAGTCTCCCTTCACCGAGTTTCAAAAGTTGCTCTGCAAATAGTTCAGATGATTGATGTCTGGAATGCCTCGACCTCATATTTGCTGAAAGTTGAAGTGTTTTCACATGATGCCATAATGCAGAAGTTATTAAACTTAAACTTCATTGACTTTATTGAAGCATTGAGCTCATTCATTTTTGTTCCTCATCGAACAATTGGTAGTGTTTGTCGAAATACTGTGTCATTTCCCATCATGGAATTACAATTTCTAATGTTTCGTAGTGTTCTGTCAACAGCTTCAAAAGCTTTTGTGGGAGCATTGATATATTCGCCCAAGACAATTAAGTGACATCTTCGTATTAGTTCACTCATTGCAGAATTTTTAGATATATTAAAAGCTTGTTTGTTAGATAAATCTAAATGTAACTTGAATGTTGAAAGGGCAGTCCAACTGCCGGGTGGTAACGTTGCTGCAATCCCAGATGGAGCAGTAGCTAAAGCTATTTTATTTTCTTTAATCAGGAGAAGTTTAATTACAAATGTTTTCCCGTACCTCCTGGAGCACCTAAGCAATAAAGTCCTCTTGTGTTATTGTTAGTACTTTCTATGACAGCGACATATGCACGACGTTGATTAGGTAGAAGCATAGAAGATTATCATTTATGTACATGGTCAGTTCATCCTTATCATAGGAAATAATTTCAGTGGACACAGTGTTAAGATCCCCTCTATTAGCTACGGTAAGTCCTAAATTTTGTATAGGTTCACCTCCCAGGGAAATAATGTGATCTTCTGTTTCAATCAAAGCTGTATTGTATGTAGCATCAGTAAAACCAATAACTTGCTCAGGATTATTGAACTGAAGTTGGTGCTTCAAATCTTCAGCAAAATCATTTCTGAACATATCAAACAGTTGAACAGGGTTACTTCACAATTTTTGTGAATAATAGCGGAAAGATATCTAAAAAGTCTTAGGTGTTTTTTGATATTGAAGCTCCTAATGTAGTTTCGCATTGCTAATCATTTCCAAGCAAATCTAACTTGAAATGAGCTTCTCGATATGTTCTGCAAATCTCACCATCACTTTGTTTCAAACTCTCCCATGAAGTTGGTCCCCTTTTTACATGAAGAAGCATACTGAGATAAAAAGCATTCATTTTGGTTGGCATGTACGGTATATAATCTACCAATTGACGAGAATGACCTTGAACCATTGTACCTATTTTGCGTCTGTTCCATTTATTACTACTCTAAGTGTAATAAGAAGAAAACACGTGATATAGCAGTGTTTTTGCAAAATTATGCCCCCGACAAAGATTGGAAAAGGCTGTTAATGTTGTATCCTTTTGATTTGAAACTTGATTTACAGCAGTCTCTGCAGTGAAGTAAAGGCTTTGACTTCTTTCTAAAGGCACAGAAAGTTTTTGAATGGCTGGGTGCCTTTCGTGGTTTGGGAATCCGAATATGCGCCAGAAGGCCTCATTACTGCTTATATATCTCCCTAGTTAGTATTGTTTAACTTTGTCATTAGCGTTTTCTTGAATGCGAAAGAAGCTGCATCACTGCATTTATTTATGCATTTACATACATACTTTAGGCTCTTGATGGTGTTACAATACTCTGCATTTATATTAGCATTTAAAGTCTTTGACAGAAATGGGTAGTAAGAAATTTTCTTTCAAGTGTCTACTTCACGATTTCCAACTTTTGATCGTTCTCCTCTATCTTCTCTTTTCCTTCTTATGTACGTGGGATAACCATCGTTGGTAAATTGAGCTTGATAAATTAAATTCTTTGGATATTTTTTTTTGTGCATTTCCCTTCCTTCATGCATGGTGAGTAAGAATTTTGAGCACCATAGGGGTCATGAAACATATCAGATACCATATCATAGAGTGCCCGATAAATAGCAAGATCAGGATTTTAGGCCGAAATTTTAGAATCAGTTTCATTTAGATTTATTTTTGTGCATAGCCAAACTAAAGTCTGGTAATTCTCTTTTCTGCCATTCCACTATATATATGGAACAGTGAACTTCCCCAAAGATATATAATTTTGAAAACAAAAATGCAATGTTTTGCGTGTGTGTATGCGCACATGCGCGTACTTTTATGGAGGGAAAGATTGAAAGAAAGGGAGACAAACAGAGATAGAAGGAGAGAAGAAAAGACAGAGAGAAAGGGGGAAAGAAAGAAACACAATCATAAAGAGATGGTGACCGGCTTTAGTTTCACTTAGCGGGAATAACAAGGAGACAGAATCTCTTTGAAGTAGCATGGCAGAGTTTTAGTTTCAATTTGCGGGACAAACAAAGAGACAGAATCTCTTTGGCGTAGCATGAGAGAGACACACTGGCAGACAAACAAAGAATATAGACGAGGGGATAAGATAGAGGAGACATAGAAAGAATATCATAGCGGTGGTGTCTCGTTTTAGTTTCACTTTGTCGGACAAACAGACAGACATAATCTCTATTATATATATATATAAGTATATGCCCATACATATATATTCGCTATTGGAAACTATGCGTCACTGTTTGTGACATTGACGGAAGGACTCTACATTGAGCATTATCAATGTGTGTTTGATTTATTTTTAAAATACAATATAAATGTTGTCCTGCTAAAAGCACATAATACAAGTATGAAAAATGGAGTTCAGTAGCAGTGCGATGAACTCATGTAGAATTACAGTAAACTTTAGCCCAGTAACTAAAACAAAAACAAAAACAATATTTAAATTAATTAATTTCAAAATGTTATTAATTCAGTCATTATCTTATATTACCAGTCAAACAGTATATTTGACATATCAATATATCAAAGTAATTGCTTTTCTACTTTATCTTTCTTTTATTTCTGTTTCCTTTCAATTAATAAAATGATTACTTATTTCCAATAATGAATAGAATATAGATATATATGTATGTATATACATATATATATATATATATGTATATATATATATATATATATAT
>NC_068982.1:24554800-24556276 GCF_001194135.2 Octopus bimaculoides
AAAAATTAAACTACTGAACAATAATAATAATAATAATAATAATAATAATAATAATAATAATAATAATAATAACATCCAAAGACACCTGAAGAAGGCTGGAGGGTATATCAGCCGAAACCTTGTGCTAACAACAACCAAGATGAGGACAAATATATGTCGAATGTAAATAATATAAATAATGTAAATAATGTACATAATTCCTCATCTCTTAAATATAGAACTGTATGCTCTGAATATATTTGTACTCATCTAAATTCTCTCTCTCTCTTTCACTCTTGACCTATAGGTGTGTGCCTGCGTGTGCGTAACATAATAAATGTGGCTAGTCGCAAAATAAGACGAAAATGGAAAATTCAACTGTCACTAGTATTGACTGGGGATGCACTACAGCACCTACATTACTAGAAACACGTTTCAAAACCCCTCATAGCTACAAACATAGCACAAGTGTGTGTACTGGCAGGGGAGTTAACCGCCCCACAGTAAGCGAGGATAATATAACAGCATGCTATTTTCGCTTGAAATTAAGGCTCATCAGTGTATTAATCCAATGCTGATACTTAAGCCTAATCTTAACTGTCAGTAAATAACATACCATAAGATTCCAAAAATGATTCAGCAAAATGTTAATGTGAAAATTGTAAAATAATAGACATGTCTCAACTAAATATAAAAACAAAAAGCAAAACATTCGTTGTCACTAAGAGTGACTGAGAGTGAACGGCAGCATATAGATTGCTAGAAACAAGAATCAAGGAGATATGATCGGGCTTTGTTGCGTCTGAATAAGTTAATCTTTGTTTTGCGTTGTTTTTATTGAGGCTATGTAAAGCTCGATAATGGTTTAGTGCACCGAAACTTCAAGGTCACTGTCAATACTATTGTTCCTATAATATTAACAAATGTTTACCTCACAAAAGTATAGTTATCCTTCAGATCAACGTAAAATTCGTTTTATTATAACTGAACGTAAAAAAAAAACAACCATTCATATATACTAGATGAACCCGTGAAAAATTCACCGAAAGTAAGCATCTGTAAATTGCGTGCTGGTGCCATGAGAAATGTTTCTATACTGTGACAGTTAAAGGCGGCGAGCTGCCAGAATCGTTAGCACGCCGAGCGAAATGCTTAACGGTATTTAGTTTCTCCTTACGTTCTGAATTCAAATTCTGCCGAGGTCGACTTTGTCTTTCATCCTTTCGGGGTTGATAAGTTAAGTATCAGTTGCGTAGTGGAGTCAATCTAATCGACTGGCCTCTTCCCTCCAAATTTCAGGACTTGTGCCTATAATAGTAAAGTATATTTATTTCTTTATTGCCCACAGGGGGCTAGACATAGAGGTGGGCAAACAAGGACAGACAAAGGGATTAAGTCGATTACATCGATCCCAGTGCGTAACTGGTATTTGTGTAATGAATCCCTAAAGGATGAAAGGAAAATTCGATCTCTGCGGAATCTGAACTAAGAACGTAA
>NC_068982.1:24556286-24556912 GCF_001194135.2 Octopus bimaculoides
TTTATGAAATATTGAATACTGCAAACATCTTTCCTAATTACGTTCACTTCTATCCAGATATATGTTATACATTTCAAAGTAGCCTTTACGAAAGAAATTTTATAAAATACTGCCTTATGCATGAAACCTGCTAGAATCGTGTAATGATTCTCTATTCTGTAGTTATCACATAAATAAACGTGTTATGGCATTTAGGATTTCATCCTTACCCATCTTAGAATTTTCATCTACAGATTATGCATTACGGATATTATTGTAACAGAAACGAAATATTTTTCGACACCTAGGCCTTTACAGTATCAAATATGCTCTGAATATTATTTGCATTTCACGAATATTTGTCCTCATCTTGTTTGTTGTTAACACAACGTTTCGGCTGATATACCCTCCAGCATTGATCAGGTGTCTTTGGGAAATTTCGAACGTGGGTTCTCAATCTTAAGGTATTTTTCGGTGTTTATTATTATTATTATTTTATATTTGACTTTTGCTTTGCATTTGTACAAGTTGGATCCAAGTCTCACCCAGAGACCTCAAGAGACAACAAGTTATTATTATTATTATTATTATTATTATTATTATTATTATTATTATTATTATTATTATTATTATTATTATTATTATTA
>NC_068982.1:24559506-24561150 GCF_001194135.2 Octopus bimaculoides
TATATATATATATATATATGCGTGTGTGTATGTGTCTTTTATCTATTGTTTACTTATACACATCAACAAATGAGGCAGTTGAATAACTCTGTGTTGTTGTTCATTTTGCTAGAAACAACAGCCAAATCTCTCTCATACTATGCTCTTGTTAGTATTAAGGAAAGAAAAAAACATAGGGTTAATATGTTTTTAATGCTTTCGTCAATTACATGATACAAGATAAAAGAAAATGAAAAATCCTGACCAAAGCAGAGAAACTCTAACTTAACAACAAATGTAGAAAGGGAAAGAAAAGTTTTTATTCGAAAGACAAAAGATGTTTTGTTTGTTTTTAACTGATGTGCAATTTTAGAATCAAAACAAATACAAAATTTATATTTCGAAGCATAAGACCTAATGTTATCTGGTTTACGGCCGAATTCAAATGGGTAGAAGACCTAAAACACTTGTGTGTGTGTGTGTGTGTGTGTGTGTGTGTGTGGTTACGCCTTTAATAGGCAGGGGTCAATTTCAGTTCAATCGTAGAAGAGCATTCAAATACCTATCAACCACTCCCTCTCAGTCTCTTTCTCTCTCACGTCCTATCTCCCTTTACCGATACACGCATCAAAATTAAGTATCTTAAGATTGGTGTTTGGTCAGTGGACCAGTAGCCATGGGTGAAATCTCGAGCAGAAATTACAAGTGATCTAGTTAAAAATTTGTATTTAAGGAACAGTAAAAAAAAAAAAAAATGGTGTATTAATATTATTGGTATATATCTGAATGCCTGGTGCGGTATAAGTTATGAAATACCTGTTGCGATACCGGAGATATATTCGATTATACATATATGTGTGTATTTATATAAAGATAGACAGAGAGGGGCAGAAAATTAGAGACAAGCAGATGCTGTAGGCAGGGAAATGGTCGAGGAAGAACAAGGTGGGCAGATGAAGAATTGGAAGTTAAGTGATGAAATATAAAATGCAGAGGGAAAGAAAGATATAGAATGGATACTGGACAGAAAGCTAAAGAATAATGGAAGGGTGCGCAGAACATGAGAGAAGGATGGAAATGTGAGTAAAGAGAGAAGCGTAGGCAAAGTAAGCAATACAGAAGGAAACTAGTAATATACTAAGAAATGACAGCTAGATAGATGAGAGAGAGAGGGGGTGGGAGATGAAGACGATACACACATAATCTGTTGAGATATCTATATTAGGTGTCCAATGGGTATATTTCGTGAGTCTGCACCTGCGTCGAATTATGTATGTACCCAGAAATGCGCGTACACGCGCCCGCAAGTACGTACATATGTATTTATGAATGTGTGTTTTCGTGTGAAGCCTCTGTGCTTTAACTGCTTCTGTGAGCTGCTTCATTTTGCTAACATATTCAACTATAATTGTAACAGATGATATATTTGCAAATCACATCCCCATACTTCTTGTGACGTCTGCCGTCAGGGATCCTCAGCCATTCTATTAATTTAATACAAAAAATACCATTCAGCTCGACACCATCAAACTTTGGCTCTGTATATATTTGTATATTTGTTCTCAACTTAGTGTGAAGTCAATCGACGCGTATATATATACATACAAACATATAATATATATATATATATATATATATATATATATATATATATATATATATATA
>NC_068982.1:24561872-24562715 GCF_001194135.2 Octopus bimaculoides
ATATATATATATATATATGGTGTAGTAATCACTTGATCATGTAATTATCATTTCAGGTTAAATAACAGAATTTCTTCAAAAGATCAATAGCTATAACTCAATTTAATTCCATGAGAATTTGAGTGAATATCTGATAATAATCCTTGTAAATAAAGTACTGCATATCTTTCTAATTATGAACATCGTAATGGATATTAAATTTTTAATTATCAATGTTAATCTCCTTGCATTTATAATAAGTGACAGACACATTGGTTCATTAATACTCTCTTTTGGATAAGGTCATCTGCAATGCTGATCCACTTGGTTATATTGACAGAGAAGTATTTGATCTTAGACGCAGATAGTTTCCTTTAATTTCAAATCAACGACCTAATTCAATTGGAACAAGATGCGACTTCAGGAAATGAGTTTAGCCTAATGAATTTTTCTCATTGAAAGGCATGTTTCAGTATAATATAATGGGTAGATGTAATGCGTCAATATGGCCATTGTGTGATTACAATGCTTATCGAAAATAATTGATGTTTAATGTACGTATATTATTCTAGTCATGCCGGCAGTGTTCCAGAATAATAAGTACATTTGGCGCTAAGATATTAACGATGAGAACAAATGACACGAAGCCTCACAGCAGCTGGGCAGACGACTATACCTAACTGTAAGTTAATTTGGCACTATCAGTTTCTCTGCCTGTATATATGAATGCCCATACAATCATAGATATATACGTATATTTAAATACACACACACACACAAACACACATATACACATATATACATATACGTATATATATACATATAAGTATATAAGTATATATATATATATATATATATATATAT
>NC_068982.1:24563261-24566048 GCF_001194135.2 Octopus bimaculoides
ATATATATATATATATATATATAATATGTATATACTTATAAATCTACATATAAAATATGAATATGCATATATAATAATATAATCATTATAGTCATCTTGTTATTAGATGCAACAACCATTGCATTTTTTGACTACTAGTTTCTTCCGTGTGTTTACTAATATATGTTTAAGTTTGTGTAGATATATCACGTGTGTATGTGTGTGTATGTTTGTCTGTGTATGTGTGCGTGCATATGTGAGTGTAAGTGTGTGTGTGTGTTAGTGTGTGCATGTGTGTGTCGGGGGTGTAACGTTTTGCGGAAATCGTTTCTAATATCATACAGAACGTCAATGACAAGTAACTTCCTCTCTCAACGTGTGTTCGTAATTGCCAAATATGTTACTCGGAGAAGCTGCACAGAGGCATCCAACTTGCTGTGGTCACCAATAGTGTACACGAACTCTCAATTTGTTTTGATTAGTTGTAAAGGCTGTCAATGAAATCCAAGTTTTTAACTCCCCATGCAGTCCACATTCGAATGTTAGCCAACCAGCTACCACGCTGAAGATTACAGAGTATTTTTTTTTTTTACATTCGGTAGTCATTACAGTTTAGAGCTATTCTCTAATTATGTGCAAACATGAACGTATATAGACCCTAGCATCATTCACATTATTTGGTTCCCCACGTCGTAGCTATTTTCGCGTAAATAACATATTCTAAGACTGCATGAACGTTATATATATATATATATATATATATATATTACTATGAAGTAATGTGTAGAGTATATTGTATAAACGATCGTGGGTAAGGCCAAATTACTTCGCATTGCTTTGGGCTTACCCATGATCCTTTATACAATATATATATATATATATATACATATATATATATATATATATACATGGGAAATAACAACAGAGAACCATGTCCATTACAGAAAGACCTAGTATGAGGTTTTGCTAGCTCATCTATATCCATCGCAGTGCTGGAAAGTGTTCCGCTTCGTCAGCAGTTATCTCTAAGTCCCATGCATTTTGACCCTTAGGCTGTACCCTTTGCTTAAATGGGGCGGAAAGTACTGAACTAGTTTTAAATTACTGAAGGGTATGACTCTTATCAAGTTTAGTCAACTTTGGCCTGTTTTATCCTCAGTTGACAAGTTTACCTTTAGGCCCATTTGTATCTCCTAGCCTGAAGCTGAATTTAGGATAAGAAAATTGGTACTCTTCCATTGCATTCGTCTTGTGGGGCTCAACTTTCTTAAGAAATGTTTCCCTTTGATTGGGAGGAGGTGTAGTGTTTTAGCTTTCACATTTTGCAGATTTCATGATTTCTTCCAGGCACTTCTTATGTCTATACTGGCATCGGCCTTCACCCATTGTCCTATGGTATCTGATCAGAAAGCGTTTCAAGTTGCAAATAATTGCTACAAAATATTTGCACGATAGATCTTCGTGTTTCCCTTTATCTTCAGGTGATCTGGGATTGATAAAAGTTCAGTGACAGCACAAAAGCGGAAGGGAAATCTATCCTAGTCAGTGCCTTACAATAAATTCTTTCCAGGAATGTGGGCTTTCGAGTACCTGGCCTTGTTGTACCATTAAAATAGTGATCAAAACCTACTGCATTCACCCAAAGGTTCACCTTTGTTGAATCATGCAATTTTAATACTGTCAGCTCTGTCTTGCTCCTGGCATTGATATTGTTCCAACTCTAGGTGCTGTAGCTGCCAACGTCTAACCATCCTTCACACACTACTTCAACATTCTACTGGTGTTTCCTATATGTCTCCATTTTCTTCACAACTACATGCAGCTTCCATTTGCTGCCACTATTTATAGATTTGCTAGTATGTGACATTTTTAACTTCAGATAGGAGAATTTGCCTTGAATCGGTCTAGTATTGTACGTGTATATACGTATTAACGTTGTTTTAAACACCGTAGCTGTAGTAATCATCCTGAAAATCTATCTCGTATAGGCGTTTAGTGCCAAATAGCCCAGATTAAATCGTAGACGAAATTCCGTAAGCACTAAACATCTATATAAAATGAATTCTCGGAAAGAGCATTCCTCCAAGAGAAGTTAGACTCGCAAATTAGTATTAGTCACAAACGCTGCTTCCGTCACTGATAGCTAATATATACATGTATCTGTAGTGTTGTGTATGTATATTTATATGTATGTGTGCGTATGTGTGTGCGCGTGTGCGTTTGTGTGTATGTGTATGCGCGCGTATGTGTGTATGTGTATGCGCACGTATGTGTGTGTATGTATCTGTGTGTAGGTTTATATATACGTGCGAACAGGATGATAAATGTAGTACTTGGAAAGAAGGAGGGTATTATAATCTATCGTTTCCTTTCTTTAGACATTGAAACACTCTTCAAAATACTTTCACTACATACAAATTTCCCTTAGAAGAGAATTTTTTTATACTGTTCCAAGTTGTAAACTGTCGAACATTAATAACGACCTACTGTTCCGTTAAGTTACTCGACTCAATATATGTGTTCAAGTATTAAAAGTCACTAATTCAACAAAACTATACCAGTTCGACAGAGTAACAGAATGAGCTGTAACTTATGATACTCTATTACTCTATTAATAAAATATATTCCATAGGTCGTTGAAAATATTCGGCTTTGAAAGTGTGTCGTAGAAGGCCACCTTCAAGGCCCACCATACCGAGTTCTTTGAAAGTGCTTAGAAAAACTGATCCTCCTGCATTTTCTTTTAGCCAAAGCCAGGACGTTTGCAGCACTACCTCATATATATGTATGTATATATATATATATGTA
>NC_068982.1:24566704-24567837 GCF_001194135.2 Octopus bimaculoides
TATATATATATATATATATATATATATATGAGATCGAACCTTATGACAGGACAATCAGAAAAAACATACTTTCACGTCCACCAACCTCTAATGACAGAAATATACCTACCGATGAGGAAAAGAGGACCTGAAAACAGAAGTGCACAATTAATTCAGGACAGAAAACTATCATATCTTAGAGACCGACAACCAAGGACTGAGATATAAAATCCACAAGTAGGTGCACAGACCCCAGGGAGAATATACACTACAATCAAATATATGAGAATATTTTTTGGCAAGACTAACATTATACAATAAGGAATAATATCAGAGGACATATGAAAATGCACAATATATAAATAGACAGGAACCCTAAATACAACATTTTAAGAAACAACTAGGATACAATAAATACAGATTATTGTAATCCTAAAAACAGTTTTTTTAAGCATATACCAGAAACACGAGGAGAGAAGACACATTCAAAACAAGTTAAACCAAAAATGATCAATGTTTTACCAAAAGGACTAATATGTCTATAAAGAAATATACTTAGAAAGTGACTACATTTCTTACAACCACCTCAAAAATCAAATAAATCAAAATTAAATGAAATGAAATCGAAAATCAAATTAAAATTGGCATTGCGGAATTTTGCAGAAAACTAAGATTAGCAGAACTGTTTTTGAGCTAAATGGTGAAGATGAAAATATTATTAAAAACAAATCATATCTCTATGCTGGACGAGGACGAAATATAACTCTTGACTATTTTTGTATGTATATTTAAAACTTCCCTATAATACGAAGGGAAACAACAAATTAAATATGTTTCCAGTAGACAACAATTGACCCACTTAACAGATTTACAATTAAACAAAAAGATAACTACAAAACAAGCTAATAAAGAAGTTCAGTTGTTATTATGACTACAGATTACTACAAGAATTTAATATTGGACATGCTACCTGAGACTAGTGACAATGAAGAATCATGTAATACAAAACCACGAAATCTATGAACTAGTTAGCATCCTATTGCATACATACTAACAATTTTTGACTGATAAAGAACTGGACTACCTTACAAACTTCAAATTAAAAGCAGTCAAACTTTATGGATTACCTAACGTACATAAAAATGAATTAATAG
>NC_068982.1:24567986-24572986 GCF_001194135.2 Octopus bimaculoides
AAAAGCAGTCAAACTTTATGGATTACCTAACGTACATAAAAATGAATTAATAGATGAAAATATGTATGAACAAACAACCAGTTTTGCGAATATCCCACCACTATCAGATCTTCAGCTGAGACTCATTGTAGAAGCCCATCGTGTTAACCAAATCCCGTGAGAATTATGCTAGACAATCTAATAAAACCCCTCCTCAAACATATAAAGAGCCTTATACTATGTAATTTGGACATGCCCAACTATCGACCTAACACAATAAACGAAATCACCTATATCGTCATATTATAGTCACATTTGATGTTGTGAATCTACATACCAACATTCCTTGCAATTAGGGAAATAAAGTTATAGAACATTGGTTCAACTCATTTCTACATGTAATACCAGAACACAGGGAGAGAAACATTCTTGATAGTTCAGTTGTGATTATAGCTAGAGTTTACTAAAAGTATTTGATATTGGATATGCTACGTGATAATGGCTAAACATTGTTAGAATTGTTAGAATTGCATATGGCATGTGAAAATATTTACAATGAATTCATATCCAATAATACAGCTTATCGATAAAATTCAAAAACGGCCATGGTAAAACAGCCATGGTAAAAATGTTGCCTACACATATGCCAACTTGTCATGGTATATCATGAAATAAAAATCTATGAAAAATCCATTGTAATGTTTCTGGAAGAGTTCTGTTTTTAGAAAGAAAAAGAAAACTAGGAGAGGTTTCTAGATGATTGTTTCATTTAATGACGGTAAATTACTAACTTATATCGCTACATTCCATTCAGCATAGAATTCAGTAATGGTAAACAGTCCGCCATAGACATTCTAATAATAAAAAGAAATTTCTACTGGAAACCCTCTTTTACTTTATACCTACCGATTCATAACAATACTTCTTCTTCATCTCATGTAAACCAAAGCGCACTGGAAGTAGCAACCAAATCAGTTTAGCCAAAATCTTGAACAAGAAGACAAAGAAAAAATGGAGTAAAAATATATCTATCTCAGGAAAATACCCAATAGAGCTGGGAGAGTTTGTTATTCAAGAAACAAAGTATATTAATATTCAAAACCTTCGAACAATGGGCCCCAAGAAAAATAAATACTATCCCAAATATTCCTAAGTTTAACTCAAGAAAAGCCTACTTTTTCATCAACATATACCACAAACTATCAAGAAAAATTAGAAATGATATGGAAGAGCATGCAACTGTGTAAAAGCAAGGGGCAGACAAATCCTTTCTTTCAGTTTTTGTCTACCAAATCACTCAGAAGATTTTGGTCGACTCGAGGCTGTAGCAGAACAAAGATAAGAAAGGTGCCACGTAGTGGGACTGAACCCAGAACCATGTAGCTGGGAAGCAAGCTTCTTACCACACAGCCAGGCCTGTGTCCACATAAAAAGTTTCTGTTTTCCTCTTAGCATTTATGCATTATGTGTCGTTTCCGTGTGTGTTTCATTAAATAGCACTGAATATTTGATATAACGATGCGCATATAATGTTGTATTAATGTTACACTAACAAATATAATTATTGCTAATTCCCTATGTCTTTAATGACAATCATTTAATTTCACTTTATCACATCATTCTATATTTGAATACACATAATTAGCAAGTATGTGCACTGCATCTATTCATATCTCTCAACCCTTTTCTAATACATAGCTGTCTTGGTTTACGTTATGATTGAAATCTTCTCAAGCGTGCGCCATGCATAACATGTTGCAGAATGGATGGTTTAACATTGCAATTGAATAACCGTTTATAATGTAGTCAAAATCTAAATTAGTATTTGATTTCATGATTTATATTCACTAGACCGTAACAACCAAGAATGTGACGAACAGAAGACTTCCTTCACTTTTAATATATTTTCTAAAAAAAGGAAATGTGAAAAAAAGGCATGTATAGAAAATAATATAGATTTAGAATATATTTAATTCATGTCCCATTTCTTCAGCACTTGAATAAATTTGAATCACATTAAAAGCATAAATATCAAATTAAACACTTGTCCGGATGTTCCTTCATATATTTTGAATATAATTTGAAGTCAGCCTATTAAATAACATTTGAGTGTAAATTTCCATTCAAGTGGCTTTCTATAGAGTATCCATTGGGAACGGATTTCGATGGGTTTTATTAATGACGAAACATATTTTACATTTTTCAGTTGAGTTATGCAGGTAATTAGAAGTCATTAAAATATATCAAATATTCTCATTTACACTTCAGACATGATATAAATTTTCCGTTCTTTTCATATTTCAATATTTTTTTCCAGAAAAAATTAGAAAGTTTTGTAATAATTTAGTTTTTAGTGGTTTGGTTTATATGTGTTTAAGTATGCATATGTGTGTTTACGTATGTATATGTGCGTGTGTATGCGTGTATGTTTCTGTGCATGAATTCTTCTTTCATATTGAATGCTTATATTTCTTTCAAACTTTTTTTTTTTAGGAACAGCATATCACATTTAAGAATTCAATATATATCTATACTCCTATAACTCGAAACGTCGAACCATGTGGGTTATGGTAAGCATTCAGTTTTCTTCCTCTATATGTTGAGTTCAAATTTAGTTCAAAGAAGCATGTTTTCTCATCGTGAATTTTCTCTTAAATCGGAAATTATTACTTTTTCCCTAATAAATCTGTACAGAAACATGCGTTTTAACAAAGTAAGTTATGTCTCAGAAACAAACAAAGACTTATACATAGTTTTTCCCCTAGTGTTGCAACCTGATATCGTTTCTGGATTAAGGTACCTTTATCAAACTTTTACGTAGCTCAACATCCAGTTAGTGCGTGTTTTCGAGAGGATACATTATAAACAGCGTGAAAAGAGAGACTTGAAATACCTTGACGAGATATCAATGAATTTAAAACACATAAAAAGAAAAACGTTTTAATACGAATCCAAACTTATATGTAAACTAAAGGTTAATTTTGAAAATAATATATCCCACTGAACTAATGATGCAAATTCATAGAATTATGCAAATTCATAGAATGATGCAAATTCATTGACCCGAAATTCATAGAAGAGAAAATGCGTAGCGTCTGAGAGTTTCATAGAAGGTTTCTTAGATAATTCATAGAATCTTTTCGACGAACTATGTGCAGCATGTTCTCAAGCACAATGATGAGATGGTCAGCTGAGCTCTAACTTTTATCAAAAAACGTAAACTCAATGAGGAAAAGATTTATGGTATAATATTTTGGTGATAGTTGTAACGGGAAGTTGATGTGAAGATCATATAGGTGCTTTAATGCACGTACGATGTACTGAAGGTAAATGGTATATACTGAAGATAAATTTTAACCAATAAAGGCAAATGCATCAAGGTGTCTGGTCCTAATTTTCTGGTCTCGCTATTAAAATAAAATATGAATTAAAATATGAAGCCTATGCATGTGGTGTTGATCTTATCATGCATAGCGTAAACTAAAATGTGTTATGTCACTCAGAATTTTTATGTTATTCTTCAAATAAATAATTACAAGTTGGACATGTAAAGCGAGATCAGAGGCCCTAAATGAATCAATGATAGAAGTGTCAGTCTAAGATCAGAAGTTCCATAAACATAATAATTAAATCACTACGAAACTGAAGATTACAGTCTTGGAAGTCGTATGTAAAATGCATGTGTACAAGTAGTAAAGCGCATAGAGTTTAATGAACATTTTCCTGATTAGAATTGTGAAATAATACTGTTATATTTGAGCCACCATGAGACTAATGAGGGGAAACGGTTTTGAGCTGATGTAATGGAAATCCAGAGATTCTCAGTTGTATACAGCGACTGAGCAAGTCCTTCATATGTCTTCAGTAGGTAATATTTCCAGGGAGACGCGTCATGTATGTGGGTTTTATGGTTTATATCATGAAGTGAGAAGGGTAGTGTTAGAGTGATTTGGGAATCAGAACGAAGAAAATAACTTGAGTTAATGAGTTGATAGTATAGGGATAGAAGGAAAAAGATGTTATGGTCCTAAGAATATTATCTCTAATCACTTCGTGCAAAGGCTTTAACCCACAGTAATCTTTTTTTTTTTCATATTATTGCACCCTTGGAATAATACGTAAGGTTAAAAATGTACCAACAAGGATGAAGGCACTCTCAATTTGTAAAATTTTATATATGCAAATAAAATTTAGATACCATAAAGTACGGGGGAGTTTCAGCACAATCTGGAAACGTTGAGAACTGACTCATTTTTCAGAGATTCTTTATTCTTTATATATCATTTCTCAACAATGAGTAAACTAATAACAAGAAAAGTAAGAATAAATGCTTACAATATAAGAATAATGAAGGGAATGGAAAGAGTTTCTCAATATATTCATAACTAGAAAGCAACATTTTTAATGAATTCACAACAACCTTATTCAATCAATGTAATTTGTACCAAGCTTGTTTCCAAGTAATTCGTTTAATTTCATAGAAAATACTTCTTTGTTCGTATAGTACAAAATACAAATGCTATTAATGCTATTCAGAAAACTGAAAAAAAAAAAGAAAGAAACAGTTACAAAAATATGTATCATTCATTATTAAGTGGTGTAAATTATTCATAATGTGCTTGAATATCCGCTGGCTATATTTTGAAGAATAACATAAAAATTCTGAGTGACATAACACATTTTAGTTTACGCTATGCCTGATAAGATCAACACCACATGCATAGGCTTCATATTTTAATTCATATTTTATTTTAATAGTGAGACCAGAAAATTAGGACCAAACACCTTGATGCAATTGCCTTTATTGGTTAATTGCTCGTAAATGATTAATGAGGAGCTATTCCCGAATGCACACGTAAATACTCATATTCAGATAAATAGAAAATATTACATGCCCGCACACACATACCGAAGCAAGAAGCAAATGCCTGTAAAATTGGTAGAAAATGTGAAATTTAAAAAGAAAAGCTTTACATGTACAACCTAATCATTTCTCCAGGCTTGCCTGATAACATTACTCA
>NC_068982.1:24574228-24578784 GCF_001194135.2 Octopus bimaculoides
ATTGCTGGTGGTGGTGGTGGTGGTGGTGATGTTGGTGGTGGTGTTGGTATTGGTGGTGCTGGAGTTGTGGCCACTCTATTATTGCTGCTCTCACCTCCACTTTTACCGCTATTTCCTTCCACTCCGCTTTCAATTGTATCATTAAATCCCCCGCTAAAATGCGTAGCATTGTTAAGGAAACTACTGCCTCTGCTACCGCCGATACTGCTACGCAGCTAATGCTGTTTCTTGTGCTGTCACCACTACCTATACTACTACTACTGCTGCTGTCACTGCTGCCGCTGTTGCTGTCACTGTTACCTTTATGAATGAATTACAGAAATATCGTGGCATGATTTAAGGATATGATATATGGACGCAATATGAGGTTGCATTTTTTAAAGAGAAAATAGTGATACCTACCTACATTCCATGAATACAAACGTGGCTCAGAAAATAAATGCTTCAGATAGGTGCCTGTCAGAAAAAGGACGCCGTTGGAAAGTAGTTACAGTCTTCCTCTGTGAACTGTGATTTTCTTTTCCTGTGTTAAAGAACTGTCACCTGCTTCATTTGAGAAAAAGCAGCAGCACGCATTTTGATTACAACTACGTCAGCGGAATATATGCGGACACGTCACTCCCCACCCCATTAAAGAAGCTCTGGAATAATTTTCGAAATGATGAAAGCATGTTATCGAGAAAACAGGAATGGGGAAGACTTCTACCTGAAAAGTGAGTTTCTGCTGAGTGTGCCGCGAGAAATGACAGTTAACCCTATACAAAATTACCTTGTTGCAGTCAAGACGTATTGGAAGACTGCATCAGACATTCAGTTTTGCATGGGAGAACTGTATGGAGTGACTTCTGTCAAGCATACTCCCACACATACCAAAGATACCTAGTAACCAACTACATGTAGCATTGGAGGACACCGTGGAGTTTGTGAATTGTGAGGGAGGGACATGATTGCACCCAAGAGGAATGCTCTGAGCCTTGCATCAAACGAGGAAATAAGCGTTGCTATTACACCTATATACCATCGACTCGCATCTGAAATATATGAAAATTTTGAACTCTGAAAAATTGTTCGAGAGCATATCGTTATCATTCATTTGTTTTCTTTAATTGTATAGTTTAATTACTTCTTTCCTTTAATTTTATCATTGTATTTTATACTATCATATTCCACTTTTTAAATATATTTTCACAAAATTATCTTTATTGTTTATTAAATTCTGTTATCCGTTATTTTATTTAGCGAAAAATAATTTCGTAATTTTTCTTTTTTTTCTTTTTTTTTTTTTCTGACCAACACATATGAATGGCGACTTCAGGTATGTCAATAATGGGGGCTTCTAAGCTTCTGAAACATCGTACATTCAAATTTGTACATTCAAAAAATACTAATTTGTATATTATTAATTTGTGTGAACATTGAACGTAATACCCGTCATTAGCATTACAAACTACCGGAACGTAGAAAATTGGAAAAACTTTGTCAGGGCGAAGGAAGCCACGATGATCCGAATTACATTTTCTCCCTTCGAAGCTCATACTTGAAACATCAGAGAATGGCTGTTCTGTGTATAACCGAACGCAAAGGACATAAAATTATCTAAGAGCGGCCTCTCTGAATTCTTGAAAACAGTAAAATAATAAGGTTTGTGTTTGCCGAATACGTTTTATAGGGATATATATTTCGACAGCATTTCGCATTCAAAATCTTTTCAAAATATTTCCAAGATACGAAACCAAATAATTATTTCAAATTACATGGCCAGATATTTTTGGGAAGGGTGCAAGTTGAATATATCGGCTCTAATACTTGAGTGGTATTTTATCCCATCGAACCGAAGATGGCAAAATGAATGATAAAATGGACCTTGGCAGTAATTGAATTTTGACCATGGCGGTACTTGAATTTTGAAATCGGCAATACTTGAGTTCTAGCAGTATTTGAATTCTGAAAAGAAAGAAATGCCACTAGGCATTTTGTTCAACATTCTAGCGTTTCTGCCAGCTTATTGCCTTTTATGAGATATAACAATACAATAGTAAATGTGTTGAGATTCACAAAAATAGACATACATTCCACAGGGGAATAAACTTCAAAAAATAAATAATGAATAATTTATGGTACATTTAATAGAATCACGAAATATTGTGAACAGTCGACCAAATAAACTTACATCTAGCAGTAACTGAGAAAAATCGCACGTCGAGATATTATTTGTGTTAAATCTAATCTTGCACCTCTTGCTTCATATAATGAATTTTTGAGGTTTAATGAATTCCCCTCTCCCTTCCATTAAGACTAGTGAGGAGAATTTTGTAAGACTAAGCAATGCTTTTTGTCAAAGGTTCTAATCAAATGAGAGCGAGAAATCGATGAAATACATATGTATTATGAAAAGGATGTTGGGATTATCTAATTATCTTCAAAATGGCAGCTAGAACAGATACTAGAATAAACCTAGGGAGAAATACTCTTGATAGTAAATTTGAAAAGATAGGATTTTGTATCTTCAAAGATGGAAACTCCGCCAAAGTACAAGTTGAAAGAGCAGAGCAAAGAAATATGTAGGTGACGATGATAAGAGTTATTTGGCATTATGTTGATCCACTTCATATTTTCAGGTCTTGTATCGATGGTGTTATGGTCAACCGTGGCTAATAAAAGGTTGCAGACAAAATGTAATAATAAAATGCGCTACAGGTTTTTTAAGTAAAATAAGTAGTGAGGTCAGTTTGTTCAACTAAACCATTCAGGTCAGTACCTCAGGATTATCGTAGTTTAATCACGGAAATAATTAAACCGTAAAATATTAAATATGTGAACAGCGATCGATCTTCAAAATAAACTTCTAAGTCTTAATGTTCACCGGAAGTGACACGGTAATACAGGACACTAGATCAGTTTAGAGCTGCATGACAAAGGGAATGAGAGCAGTGGTGCAGTACAACAGGTGTAGTTGCTACGCATACCACAGTGAAACCGCCCCAATTTTATTTGTCATAGCGGAAGGAAAATATTGGGATACAAAATCAGAAACAAAACCTTTGCAGGAGGAGAATGTAACAAGTTCAGCACAATCTTGCGGCAAAAGCAGAAAATACAAGATCGTTCTCAACCCTGAAAAGCCGTCCACTAACAGCAGCCACAAGTAGCTACATTCTATCGTTGTTTGAAGACGAAGTCATGACGGTCGCAGAGGAACGTGTGTAGTTTGTTAAGGGAACCACAACAGTACAATAAATAATGAAACAGGTGGAAACTGATAGCATCCTCAAAAGAAGAATTAGTACACTGAATAATGACAAAGGTGATGAACAAGTTATTAAGGAACTGAAATTTACCGTTTTTCGAAAATCAAACCGAGAAGTTACAGATATTATCAGGTATCCGTGTCTAAGGATAATCCGATGATCTGTATGTAAAATACACGTAGTTAGGTTATAAAATATGCGAAAAACAAGAAGGAAAATTTCACGACACTGCTACTTTTGAAAGGAGGCGTCTCATAGAAATGACTAGACTTACAAAACAATACTAAGAAAGACATGCATATATGTATACACTAAACAACCTCTATGTTCCTTTTCTGACCTCTTGTCAAATGAAGAGGAGCAGGAAAAAATTGGATTATAATATTTCAGAGTAGGAACCAAGAGGAAAATGACAAAGGATCAGGACCTCAGCGAAAAGTAAAACTTGGAGGAATACTGAAAAGGTCAAAACAATACAAGTAATAATTGAAGCATTGGGCATGTTGGAAAAACATATGAACAAATACGCAAAATTTATGTCTGAATCCTCTGCACTACTCACTATTAAAAAAAAAACAGCCCTGCTAGGAACAGCCCATATCCTATGCCAAACACTAGCAATTCAATAATACAATCTAAACAAAACAATTCACGAACACAGGAAATATTTTATACAGCAAATATCGAATGAAATAAAATACCACCCAACGCATTACACACACGCGCGCACACACATCCACACACAATGCGAAGGCTAATACAACAATGGACTGCACTACAGCTAAAAAAAAAAAAAAGAAACTATCGCAATACAATACCTGGGAAACATTTTACAACAACAAAATCAACAACAACAACAACAATAATAATGATTTCAAATGTTTCCTCAGGGGCAGCCATTTTGGTGGGAAGAGATTAGTCGATTACATCGACCCCGGTGTTTCACTGATACTTAATTTATCAACCCCGAAAGGATGAAAAGCAAAGGCGACCTCGATGGAATTTAAACTCAGAACGTAGCAACGGGCGAAATACCGCTAGGCATTTTGTCCGGCGTATTAACGATTCTGCTAGTTCACCGCCTTATCAACAATAATAATAATTGTTTCAAATTTTGCCACAAAGGCACCAGTTTTGGAGGAGTGGATAAGTCGATTACATCGACCCCGGTGTTCTACTTATACTTGTTTTACACTTTCTGTATATATGTGTGTGTATATATATACGTGTGTGCGTGCGCGCGCGCGTGTGTATATATGTGTGCCTTTGTGTGTTTGCATATATATATATATATATATATATATATAT
>NC_068982.1:24578794-24588466 GCF_001194135.2 Octopus bimaculoides
TATATATATATATATATGTGTGTGTGTGTGTGTGTGTGTGTATGTGTGCGTATATATATATATGTGTGTGCGCGCGCGCGTGTGTGTATATATGTGTGCCTCTGTGTGTTTGCATATATATATATATATATGTGTGTGTGTGTGTATGTGTGTGTATATATATATGCATATAAAGGCTAGTAGATTTAAAGGTTGGAATAGGCTTCTAAGGAATAAGAGGGTCCATTATACTACTGGTATAATTACCTATGTTAACCCTGGACATACATATGCAAGCAAATTATGCTCATTGATTAAAGGTAATTAAATTTAAAGTAAACAGAAAATGGAGTTGGATACACACACACACACAGTTCAGTTCTCCTGAGCATTTGAACAATATATGAAGAGAGAGGATATGTCTTTGGTATCATCCATTCTTCTAAGGATATTTGTTTCCGCAGTTCGTTTCTTTATATCTAGACATTTTTAATGCATTTATCCAGGGAATTTTCATGAATATTCTAATTAGCATTGCCAGCAATTTCATGAATTTTATTATTAATATTGCCGGCTATTTAACTACAGGCTATTTTTTATAAATTGTCTTATTAAAATTTGCCGACTGTTTCATTGCAGGCTTCAACGGTTTAGTATCCATAGGAGGCGAATGGTAGTACCTACAATGAAACTACTGTTATTTCTCATTTTTTTATCGAACGCTTTGTTGAACAGTATTCGACATGTAGAGTCATGCTAATATTTGCTATTTTTGAAATTGGCACATAAATTTGTTAATGTAGGAGAGAATTTAAGTTCTACGCCAACGCTTTGTATAGTATAGACAGTTAATTACTGTAGATTTAATTTATGTGTAAATAATTCTTATCTCGATAATATCACAGCTGGAGACATACTTGTAAGTCTTAATATTCACTGCTTCCCTGGTGCTCCCGATGTTCTTTTTGTGATTTAGGATAAAGGGGGTCTTTAGAGAGTTTGCTAAATACTTATTACATTCGTTAAACTTTGGTGGATCATACTCATACGCACTCACACGTATATACATAATACAATATAAGCTAGTATTATATTTATTGATAATTTTGCAATGTACAGAATTGATATAGATGTAAAATATTGACTAGTATATAAATAGATTTACATTACATGTTTCGAACATATGAAAAGTAGAGTCAATGATCGAAGTCGAGTTTTGAAAGAAATTACTTTCTGAGGGAGACTAAATATACAGATATGAAAGACGGGCACATAATATTTACGACAAAACGAGACCCTCCAGGCGACACAAAGCAGTCTTGCTGTGAAAAGAAGAGTCCTCTGAACAGACATAAATCAGACTAGCTTAAAAAAGAAGGGTTTCAGTTAGGGCACGGCAGGCTGACACTGCTGCAGAAGACAAACTCGCCAAACTATAGAGAGGAATTCACACCAACAAAGAAGAGATGCCGATGAGCCACCAGAACGTAGACTAAGACAACTTGCTGATAGAACTGTACGCGAGGAGGCCACCTCATCAAGACGACGGGTTTGGTTTAAAGGTGCTTTCATCTATGTCCTCACAGTGAATCGTCAAGTATCCATTGGCAAAATAAATACTGCTTGTTCTTATTGCATGGCTCTAAAATTACCAAATGAAACTCCTTCTATGTGCTGGTTCAAAGCCAGTGTGAGGCTGGAGAGACTGCAAGGCCCACTAGACGTATTATTACAGCTCCTTCTATAAAAAACTCACGATGGTATCAATTTCCATCGTAAAATATGGAAAGGTAATGCATCTTTTATGATGACATCATTCGGTGCAGAGGAAGAGCTCACCTGACAAGTCTCTCTTCAACTTTCCAAATCAGGAGTCAATGCTATCATTGAATGGGGAGTCTAACACCTTTACCAGATGCACACCGGTCATACGACTGCTTGCAGTACCTCTTGATGTTTCCATATGGAGAAGATGGCTATCACTTTGAGATTCGCCAAGTTGACCGCTCAACTGGACTACCGATGAACGTAAAAGCATCCTATCGAAAATGTTATGCCTGCCGGCTGATGCTGATTGGGGAGGATATCAACCAACTCTTGCGCTTCCAGGGAATCACAAGGCAGCTTATGACGGACTCCTGAAAACTTACGGATTTGAGGTTACATGTAGTAACCCGCTACCCATATAAATCTTACCAGAATATGACTGAACCTGAGTCAAATCAAATAATAATAATAGTAATAATAATAAATGCCCGGACGCAGTGGCTCTTATGGCTTCTGATCTTAATTGATTGGAAGTATTATCATGTATATTATTTTGTCTTGGTATAAAAGATGGGCTACAGCAAATATTCTGCTCAATACCACAAATTTGCTTGTCAGTTGTTTGACCTTAACCGGTTGAGCATGTCTCTTGGTGTCTGACGATATGTGCATCTCTGATCATGAGCAGAAGTAGTGGGGGAGCATCATAGCCATGTGTTGAGAGTTCTTTGGGGTCTGAATAATTCGCCTTTGGAAACATGGGTGTTTTGCTCAACATCCTTAAACAAACCTTATTCGGGGAGCTTTTCAGCGGGATGGGCTACTCCACCTGAAGAAAATTCTAACTGGGCCCCACCTGCGAGGTCATGCGCTGTTTATCTTGATATGAGACCACCATGTCGCGCACATATGGTTGTGATGCATGTGCCAGGTGTACCCTTATCAGACGGGTAGTCATGATGGGTATAACGGAATTCGTGTATTTTACCCCAGTGTCACTTTGATGGCATGCACTGCTCTCTAACTCAATAATAATAACATCATCAATAACATCTATTATCATTATTATTGTTACTATTATTATTTTATTGTTCCTATTACTATTACAACGCTGTATTAATAAAGGCCTGTTGTAGATCATGGTTTAAAACAGTATGGCATAAATATAAGACATAAGAATAATCAGGATAGTTATTTAGGGTGTCATGTCTCTTTGAAGAGAAGAATTGACTACATGTGTATAGTTTATGCACTAATAACAGGTTGTGCTGAAATGCTTGTTGAAATATTGCGAATAGTGACCTAAAAGGAAAGGTTTATATTTATTTGAACGTTAATGTGTGTTTCTACAGCTTTTGTCAATAAAGTTATTTTCACAAGAACGTGTCCATCTTTAAATATCATAAAACTAAACTATACATTTGTTGAAGAAAATGCCTGAGTCGGTTATTGAATATATGGAATAATGGAATATAATGAAATCCACCGCTGAATCATTTGGAATTTGAACTTCTAAATACAAGTGTACGAATTAACCTATATAACAAAATTTTATAAATGACTCTTCATACAGTATGTGCCAAATATCTAGTCCCTCAATATTACGAAATGTTACAATGCTTTCTAATTTTTCTTTCCTTGAGTAATCAGCTAAATTGTATATATATACATATATATATACACACACACACACATGTGTGTGTTTGTGTATTTGTATGTATGTATAAAGCACTTAATAGCTTCCTTGGCCAAAAGTAGATGATCGATTTTATTTAGTATGCCATCATATTAATTTATATACTTTCAGGCAACACAACTGCCGATGCTCACTTTCAATGGGAATTATGCCAGTCGGAAATGATTGGAAGTATTTCTTGGCAGATATAACCTATGTTCGGGGATAGTGATAGGATTACATACATATCTGAAAATATAAGCTCGTTATGTATTTAAATCATGATTTCTTTCCAAGTGATACTCTAACTCTATATAATGGAAATGGCCTATCTATCGTATTCTTTTCTACGACGTTATTATTTCTGTTGGAGGTATTTTGTTTTGTTAAAGGTAATCATAGTATAAATAAGAATAGCAAATCATTTTATTATCATAATGTAACAGCAACAACAAGAGCTAATACATTGAACAGTGAATTGGTAATAATAATAAGGAGGAGGAGGAGCAGGAGAAAATTAAGAAGTGAATAAGAGGAAGAAGAATTATCTATGTTACTGTCCGATAGTTGAGAATAATTGGCGACATTTATGATCTACAGTGCTCTGCCGGTCTTTGTTACCTTCGGAGGAAGCAGCTCTCTCAAATAAACAAATTAGAGTAAAATATGTCCGGTAAACTGAAACTGCCTCAAGAGTTTAGAGTTTGTAGGCGGTGGTTTAATCTCAGCAAATGCCGTGAGATCATTGGTTACGAGGTGACTTGAACTTCACTAGATCATATTGACAGCATGTTTATCTGTGGGAGTAGTTGTGCATGTCACTTCTACAAATTGAAAGACATAGGGATGTCGACCGCAAAGGATCAGACATTTTTCGGGGTTCTAGGTCGCGCTGGATCAAAGTCTCCAGCTACCGCAAGGAAGCACTGGTGTCAGGTTACAACGAACATACCGCGTGGTAGACACTGGAGAACGGAAAGATTGTTACTGAAATATTCTGAAATACGGATATCTACTTTGATCATTGTGCAAATCTCGTTGTCATTTAGTCACCCATACATCAAAATGGGAAACCAGTTATTAACCTTAGGACAGCCGCCAAATTATGGTGGTTGAACATATCACAGTCTTTCGAATAATCTAAATTCATCAAGGCACTGCAGATAGTGTTGTTCAAAAGTCTATCCCTCTGCCTTGTTGCACGTCAAGGCAAAAGCTGCCTTGACAGGAAAGTGTTTGTGTGTAAACGTAAATGGAAATTCATTCTTGAGATACATGTGGTATTCTTGAGATTAGCAGAGTTGATTCTGCATAAAGAACGAGAAGCAACCGCAGTCTCAGTAGCATGATCATGTACATTGTCAATGATGTAGTGTGTGACATCGCAACGTCCATTAGTAGCATCTAAATTTCTCAGAAGCATTATGCGTCGTTTTCTCATCAGTTTAAGAATCTGTGGAGGAAACCCTGATGGTGTAAGTTTGTTAATGAACTCGATTGGTTACAGAGTTTCATTATCAACTATATCTGAGCCTTTGTATATTTTCAGCTCACCAGCGATCCTGTTCAACAGAAAATTATTCACAAATTCTGCAGCTTTATTTGTTGGAGTAACGATGCTTCTCTTTGCAAACCATACACTGTTTGTGAAGTTATTTTTGAGGTCAGCATATACAAAATCACAGAGATCTGAAAGAGTACCACTTTCAAGGCAAGAGTCAGTGGGTAGTTTGATTTTGAATTCACCTAGGCTTTGTTCAACAGAAATGTTACCATTTCCTACATCAAGAAGGTAATCAGCAAACTCTCTTTCATCAGAATGACGTTCTGTAAGAAGTCTTAAGGTGGTTGTCAACTCCACTACTATCACATGATCGCAAAGAACAGGCGTCTTTACTGTTGCATCAACAATTTGTGATACGTCACCATTATTTTGAAGTAGAGTATTCTGCTCTCGAGATACCCTAACCAGTCAGTCATCCCTTTCAGTCGCTTTGCCCTGGTTTCATCTGATTCAGTTACCCGTCTTTCTCTCTCAGTTCTCTAATACTTTCCTTAGTATTCTGGCCGTGCCAAGGAGGCAGACTTTTTGTAACAATTCTACTGGCACCCTATTCCAATTTCTTTTATATTCTTGATGCCTTCTGATACTGCTCCAAAGACCTAACAATAATTGGCACTATTTTTACCTTCTAGATTTTCCTTAGGCGGGCTATTTCGTAATTAAGAATGCTTTATCTATCTAGCCTTACATTTTCCTTCTCATCCTGTCGTGGGTCAAAGTGGCATGCAACGTCAGCAACATAGCATATGTGTTACACTTTGTCCGCCACAACTAGGTCCGGTCCCTTATGCTCTACTAACTAAGTCGTTTGGATTGGGAAAATCCAGAGGAATTTGCTCGTTTGCGTTTGTGCTCATACCACGTCTTGCCTCTCTCTACCAACCACTTTTCGCATAGTCTCCAATATAACACTTTCGCTACCTGATCGTGTCGCCACAACTTGTAATGGTTTTAGGTAAGTCTATGGCATTCATTCGTGATATGGGGAATGATTTCATTCACTCTATTTTAGATGCGGTAAAGCGGAGACACTTGCTCTTTCTTCAGGTTAACCCTCCAGTTCGTGGCCAGAACTAGGTCCTGCGTTTCCAATATAGTGCTCTCGGTTTTTTTTCAGTCTTCCTTTCATTTGCCAACCCCATCTATGTTTTCCAGCAAATTCTGTTCTGGTTACACAAGAAGTGATTGTGCAATCACTTCTTGTGTAATTCGTCATCATATCCTTTTTGTAACTCTTCTTTTATTTTACCTTTTCTCTCTGCTCTCAATACTACTTCGTCCCTAACTGTCACTAGGAAGGATTCCTTAATTTGGGCTAAGCATCTCATTAAACTCCCGAGTTTGATGCGCACGTAGTTTTCCACATTTAGTCACCTATCTAGATATGCTCTTTTCATGTATAGGTGATGAATTCTTGCACGTGGACGATGGGCTCCATGCATCGTTCGGAGCTTTCTTGACTTCCTCTCCATCTCCTTTAGCTCCTCCTTTGTTCACTTCAGGATTCCAGCGCCATACCGAACAATTGCGACTACACGCGAGTTTATTGGCGAAGTTGTTTCTGACATTGCGCTTTGAAGCCAACATGTTCCTCACTCGCCGAGAGGTACTCTTTTTTTTTGTCTTTTACTTCATGTCGTGATGTTTGATTCCATCTGCCTCAAGTATTCTCCGGTATTTATAGCTGGATTGATGTTGAATTGCTTTCATCATTTTACAACTTGGCAATATTATTATTATTATTATTGTTGATGTTGTTGTTATTTGTTGTTATTATTATTGTTGAGAATGAGAGAGCAGTGCATGCCAACAAAGTGACACTGGAGTAAAATATTTGAAGCCTAGTTTACCTCTCGTGACTACCTGTCTGATGAGGATACACCAGCCACATGCATCGCAACATTATGTGCATGACATGCTGATCTCATATTAAGATAAACAGTGCATGACTTAGCAGGTAGGACCCAGTTACAATTTTCTTCAGCTTGATTAGACCATACCTCACAAAAGTTCCCTGAATAAAGGTTGTTTAAGGATGTTGAACGAAACACCCATGTTTTCAAAGGTGGAATATCCAAACCCCAAGCAAATTCCTTCCAACCATGGCTATGATGCTCCCTACTACTTCTGCTCGTAATTAGCGATGTACAAATCGTCAGCCACTAAGAGACATGCTCAACTGGTTACGGTCAAACAACTGACAAGCACATCTGTGGTAGTGAATAGAATATTTGCTGTAGCCCATCTTCTATACCAATTCAAGGCAATGTACATGAGAACACTTCCAATCAGTTAAGATCGGATGCCATGAGTGCCAATGCCTGGTACTGCATCAGGGCATTATTATTATTATTATTATTATTATTATTATTATTATTATTATTATTATTATTATTATTATTATTATTATCATTATTATTATTATTATTATTATTATTATTATTATTATTATTATTATTATTATTATTATTATTATTATTATTATTATCTCTTTTTCACAGATTTTGTTAGAGTTCCTGGAGTCTTGCATGCGCAGCGGGCTTAATATCTACACCCTACAGTACCATGCCATTCTTTTATTTCTGTTATCTAATACTTTCCTGAATATTCTGGTCGTGCAAAGGAGGCGAACGGTTTGCAAGAATTCTACTGGGCACTCTATTCCAATTTCTGATACTGTTCCCAAGAATCCAACAATAATTGGCATTATCTGCACCCTCTCCACCTTCCATAGCCGGGCTATTTCTTACTTGAGAACGTTGTATCTATCTATCGATTTATCTTTTCCCCTTCCTTCTTGACTATTCGTGAGTCAAAGTGGCATGCAACGTCAACTATATAGCACATGTGGTGCACCTCGGCTACCCCACTAGATGCGGTATGTGTGATCTGGAGGCCCGTGGCTAAGTGTTTCAAGGGGATGTTTTTCATTCAACACCTGATCTGATTGCATTGGGAATTCCCAGAAGATCTTGCTAGACTCCGACTCTGCCACTCTCTGCGGTTTTTACTCATACCACGTATTATTATTATTATTATTATTATTATTATTATTATTATTATTATTAAAATTATTACTATTATCATCATTATTAATTTATTATTATCAGCCGCAGCAGCAGTGATAGTAGTAGTAGTACTAATAGCAGCAGCAGCAGCAGCAGCAGCAGCAGTAGTAGTAGTAGTAGTAGTAGTAGTAGTAGTAGTAGTAGTGGTAGTAGTAGTAGTAGTAGTAGTAGTAGTAGTAGTAGTAGTAGTAGTCGTCATCGTCTACTTTTGGAATGCAATTCCGAAGACGTTTGTAACAGATCTCTGTAAGTCAATAAATTCTATTTGATTTCTATTAATTTTTCTTTGCCAGTTTTACCAAAAATTAATTTCAGGAACGAAAAACTATAACGAGCTGCAGCAAGAATATCAAGCAAACATACATGAATATTCCGAAACCTTATGCAATTTTAATAGAATCTAGAGTGATTTGATATTTATATAACGAGAAGATCACATTTATAAAAATAATTTCCGGGACGAATTCATCTTAAAATCCACTGATATATCCAGATATAATTCTATGCGATACATATAAATTTAACGGGAAAAATTCCATTATGTAAAGGAAATTTCTGCAATAGATCGAACGAAATCTTTTGGGAAAGTGTTGTAATGGACTCGGTGACACCAGGAGTACATGTCTTATATACTCTTCAATAACAGTAGCATAATTTTTTTTCTAAATTTCTATTCCGCATGTGATATAGTCGTAATTAGAGTAAGTTTTTTTTTTTTTTTTTTTTTTCATATACGCATTGTGATCTACCAAAGCACAATTAATCCAAATATATCCTCTATGATAGTAGGAGAAAGTACTTATTACCTTCTTTGGGCAGTGAATTGTTGGTGATGATAAACTTTTTGGATTCATCTTAATCGTTAACATCTACACATATTCAGCTATATTTCCATTCCTCTGATTTGCAGGAACGTATTTTCTATCCGTATAAGTACATCCGTATAAGTACATCCGTATAAGTACATCCGTATAAGTACATAACTCACGTTTCGGATAATCTCAAAGCTTCTATCAATGGGTTGGATTTGATTACATATACATTATATACAACTCCAGCTCCTTGCGCTTTGGAATGTCCTCAAAATTCACTTATAAACTTAATGGCTAGGCGGTTGATTCCGAGAATTAAAATACTTTACCGAGAGCTTTTGAAAGGGAAAATGAACCAAAAAGTCAGGCTAGCATTAGTATCTACGAGTATCACTAGTATATGTATTGCCATATGGATTGGATGTAACATATCTATCTATCTATATTTGCATACACCTTACATATACATGCGTACGTTCACGCACACAAGGGTATGTGTGAGCTGGAGGCCCGTGGGTCAGTGGCTCCAGAGGATGGTTTTCATTCACTCAAAAAATGAGTAAACTTGAGACTGACGTAGGTCCTGTTCAAAGGTGAGGGAATATATATTGCATACAATCAGAGAAATTTGATGTTTGGTACGGAATTTCATAGATGATTACAAACGTCTCATGCGGCAGGCTTGATAATTGAAGGGAATTCTTGACATGAAACCAATGGCAGTCATTTTAACCGAAGAGCTTATCCACTAACATGGTGTTACGCAATCGTTCTCACTTCCCAATACTAACTTATATATATATATAT
>NC_068982.1:24588676-24589622 GCF_001194135.2 Octopus bimaculoides
GTTTAACGCTCGGGAAGTGAAAAATCATTAATGTTTCGAGCTTACGCTTTTCCACAGAAAGGAACACAGAAAGAAACAAGAGAAAATAAAGAATGTGTAGTGGCTAGCGATCTATATATTTACACACACACACACACACACACACACACACACATTGTGAACAGGACATCAACAACAAGTGAATAAAATACGTAAACACACTGGAGGACAAAATACTTAAAGAAGACAACTCCTCATCAGTTGTCGGACTGGTTATTGATCCTAATTCTCTCATTACAATTCGTCTTTGCATAACATCCCTTAATGATTGTCTTCGTCCCCCACCTTACATTGCATGTGTCTGTTATTTTTGGAACAATATTAGTTGGGCTTACCAGGATGTATTTGTATAAATATTTGTACTATATAGAACGGTAAGTGTTGCCCGTTGATTGAAATTGTATGGCTTCACGCACTTAGAGTTAATTTATTATTTGACTGTAAGTTTTAAATTATTAGATTTAATGATAGGAATAATCTAATTTGAGGGTAACGTAATATAATCAGGGCCTGTTGATTGTGATAGTATTTTTCGCATCAGCTTTGAATTCAAATGCATTTGTTTATAATTTTTAATGATTAGATTTAATTAGTATATCGTTCTTATCTTAAGGTATTTGTTATTGCTTTTTAAGTATTCTCTTTTACTCTTTTACTCTTTTACTAGTTTCAGTCATTTAACTGCGGCCATGCTGGAGCACCGCCTTTAGTCGAGAAAATCGACCCCAGGACTTATTCTTTGTAAGCCTAGTACTTATTCTATCGGTCTCTTTTGCCGAACCGCTAATTTACGGGGACGTAAACGCACCAACATCGGTTGTCAAGCGAAGTTGGGGGGACAAACACAGACACACAAACATATACACACACACACACACACACACATATATAAATATATATATATATA
>NC_068982.1:24589793-24589959 GCF_001194135.2 Octopus bimaculoides
GGGGACACAAACAGAGACAACAAATACATACATACATATATATACATATGACAGGCTTCTTTCAGTTTCTGTCTTTCAGATCCACTCACAAAGCTTTGGTCAGCTTGAGGCTATAATAGAAGACACTTGCCCAAAGTGCCATGCAGTGAGACTGAACCCAGAACCA
>NC_068982.1:24589969-24591133 GCF_001194135.2 Octopus bimaculoides
TAGAAGACACTTGCCTAAAGTGCCACGCAGTGAGACTGAACCCAGAACCAAGTATGTTTAATATAATTTTTGAATTAAGGTAACTTTACACATAGTACTAATTTGCAAGCGGACACGGTATTAAGTGTACCCCGATATTGCCAATATACTCTTTTAAATTGTTTTACAATAATAGGAACTATATGACTTTAATGACTATGTAATGCTTATTAATCATATTTAGTACTCTGTGGCAACTAGTGAGTTTCATTATTTGATAATAATTAACATGTGATTTTGTCTCAAATATTAGCCGCCTAAGTATAAGTCACTTTTTATTCGTGCATTATAGTGTACCTATCAGATGGATTTTTCTTGAGTCTCGGAAATTTTTCCTTTTCTTGTTTTTTTTATTTATTTATTTATTTATTTTTTTGCTAATGAAGTAAACTCAAGTAAATGTATCCAATACAAATACTGTAAGGTGCTTAAGAAAATTTACTCACAAAAATTATTACCGAGAATCCTACCTATGCTCTAGATAGGGCAAATCGGAGTCCAGCAGTCTCTACAATTGGTCAGTTACAATTTGAACCGAGATCAAAAGCTAGAACCTTTACAATGGATATTTAAAAACCCTCGATTCAATAGCACTGTGTACAAACGCTATACTTGGAATGACCAATTTTAAATACTATTGGAATTTGCTCAGAAGCTAATAGATTCTTATATGTATGTCATTCTGCGTAAGTAACGGATTTACAAATGCAATATCCTTGCATATCTCACATCTATTTTCATTCTTCCACTTCACTCTATTTCATATCTTATCTAAATTAACTATTGTTTAACCATTTTCTCACACCGTCTCCGACGAAGGGATATAATAAATATCCTGGAAATAGCTGTAAGACTTTCTATTTATAAATGTTCTAAAATCTTCGCAGCCTTGGTTTTTCATCTCATTCTAAAAAAATATATATATATACACATGCTGATATATGACCTACATTGGACACCTCATTTGCATAATCGCCGAACCTGGAGCTTAACTATAGCCTGTCCATAGCATTTACTCTGCGTTACCTGACACCTTTGGATCTTATTGACACCATTACTTTTCATAACCTCTATCTCTCTCTCACTCTCTCTCTCTCTCTCTCTCTCTCTCTCTCTCTCTCTCTC
>NC_068982.1:24591944-24602561 GCF_001194135.2 Octopus bimaculoides
ATATATATATATATATATATATATACATATATATATATACACATCCATCTCTCTCTCACCCCGTATATATAAATAATGTATGTTTGTGTATGTGTGTGTGTGTGTGTATGTGCGTGCGCGCGCGTTCGTGTGTGCACACATACTTGTAAGTATTGAAATACTTTCTAATTCATGTAGTAATTCGTAACGGAATACTAGCAGTAGGTTGCATATACATGTAAATTACTAATTTCTTTGAAATAAATACCTGCGAAGAGGAAATAATTTCAATCCCAAAGAGCAATTACTGTTACTACATGTGAAAGGGGCTACTAATTTGGAAATAATTTCTATTATCGTGAGGATAAATTTAATGTTGATTGAAGAATTTATTCCGTATGATATTTGTATTCTGAACACATAATATCTGTGCATTTGCAATACATTTGTCGATCACCTCGTTAACGTTTCTCTACTAAACAAGAATCTAGTGTGTGCGTTGAAAATTTTCGCTTGAAATATATCATTTTACACATCATATAACCTCTCGTAAAATACCCATATGCCCAAATACACAGATATGATTACTTGTGAATGTTCACACTTCGCGACAATTGATGATAATGAATTATTTTGTGAATTCTCCCATGGTTTAATTGTTATCGAGGAAGATTATCACCAGTATCACTGGATTAAAAAATTAATCAATAATGTGAATCGGAATTGTAACAAGCTTCGTGTTGCACACCGTGAAGACCAGATATTTAAACATTTAGACTAAAATACGTAAAATTCATGTGAAGCTAATGGTATTGTTATAGCAGTGGAATGTATGGTGAGTGATATCAGGATCTAGTCAATTCTTGGGTTTATTATTTGTTACTAAAATTTAGCAATGGCCACTCTAGCATATACGTGCGGGCAGATATTGAAGGCTAGAACACTAGTTTCGCAAGAATATGATTTAATTTCGGTCATATTATGAAATAGATTATGAACCTGCTCTCTACTCTAGCCAGGACATGACTAAAACTTCCTCAAGTACAATTCAGATATGGAAGCTACTCTGAATACTGTTCAAAGGTCAATCTTGTTCTTGGGGGTGCAGAATCCATCATCTTGCTTATCACTACCAAGTGACTCAGAATTATTTTTCCGAATTCTCCATTGCTACAAATGGGGAAACTCACGAAAAGTGAGTTTACTAACTAAAACGTTAGTAAACGCATACAAGAAAATAAAGTAATGCTAGTAACATCGGTCCTGTCTGTACTGCATAATCATAATATATTATCAGAAATTCATGGAATATGTAATTTCCAAGCATCTTAATTGAACTATTATTGCTCGGATTTGGTCAAAACCCAATCTTGCTTGAAGTTTACTCTTTGATCATCCGAGTTTTCTGTTGTAAGCTACCAACTTATAGAACGTTGTTTCCGTGTGCTGCACATTCACTTTAAGCCAATCTCCAAAAATAATTAATATCTAAAGCATCAAATAGAAACATTCACTAAAATGTTCGTCGAAATTTTATGATAAACTCCATTTTCGTATAGGAAAATCTTGCCAATACGGATAACAGTATTTACACTGGATATTAGGAAAGCTAGTTACACGATTTGGCTAGGTCTTAATTGTATTATTTCATCTATAACACTGAAACTGAGAATGTTCTTCTTTAGGGGATTGATTAACATATTACGAACTTACACAAATGCCAGTAGTTTTTCAACTTGGCAAGAGAGCAAAATCGTTCATTTCTGAAAATTAAACTCATGGTGGTCTGAGTCAGTGACCAAGTTCTAATTTAAACCTTACTTTAGAATTACTTTATATCACATACTAATAGTATTAGGAATCATAGAAATGCAATAAGCTTAAATTTTTATCTTCGATATAGTATTTTTCTCTTGTGCATATTTTCAGTGCGTTATTACTATTGTAGAATTTTGGATAGTGCGTGTTGTCACAGTTCGTGCATAATTTAAGAGAAAACAAGCTTTTACACATCAAAACATTTATGTTAGTGCTTCCTGTTCAGATGTATTTCTTCTAGCACATTAACTACTTTTGAATCACGTATAAAAGGCATGAACACAATCACCTCCTCCTGAATAAAGTCATAAAATTTAGATTTTAACAGCAGAATATTTTCCTCTAAAGCATACAAAAGTTTATATGTATCTCTAACATTAGACATTGTATCATACAAAATTATGCATATATTAATGTATGGAATGATGGCAAAATTAATTTTGAGCTACCACTTTATATACTGCTTATAATTAAAAACCCTCTGCTTCATCTGACTTGGTCCAATATTCACTGGATGACAAATATTTTTTTTCTTTTTTTTTGCATGCAAGCTGTGTGTTATCCTGCCGAAGACCCTAAAAACCTAGAACATATTTAAGCATATGTATATATATTTCAGCAATCTAATTAACCATTTGTATTTCCTAAATTATTTCTTTTTATTATTACCTCAGAAACGAGAATATCAATATATATCCTGCTTTCATTTACGGTCTATTTTGTTCTTGATTATACATTAAAAATCAAGATGTGACTTTTGATAATGGTTTATGGTTTACTAAAAATTAGACTGCATTTTTCAGTCATGAGAAGTTTGGAGTTTATGCGATAATAATCAAACAATCTTTCGTGCAGTTAGAGCAAGGATATGTTCTTACGGATGTTTTCTCATATGGCGCATGTGTACATTACATCAATGATAAAAAGGAAATATGGAAAATAAAAATTGTATTTAGTTCACAATCTAATTATTTTAAAAAAATTGTACAGTATTATATCTTCCTTAGCACTGTCAAACAGACATTACACTTCTCTTTTTATTTTTTTTTTATTTGCTGTTTGTGTTACTTTGAAATATCTATCGCTACTCTTGGTTATCACAAGCGCCTAACTACTAATGGAGATACACCGAAGGCATTTCCTTTTCGATCACCGCGTTTCATACTTTAAGTGATATTTAAAATTATCTTATATTATTTGCAGTTCGGATATCAATATGGAATGTGCCAGTAATTGATATGTAGACAATCCAACGATATTTTCATACTTAGGCAATGTTGGAAATATCACTGGATATGGTATAAATATTGGTTTCAAATGTTCGCACAAGACCAGGGATATAGTACTAATATTAAAATAGATGCATTTATGTGTGTTTATATAGCATAGATGGCAGACGTGATCCACGAAAAAGAAAGCGAGAATAAGACTTTATTTAAAGAAAATATAGAGCATTAATAATTTTAATATTCGTTTTTGCACAGCTCGTAATAAAATTAAGTTTCAACAACTAGAGTTATCATTCACTGACTTTCTCATCATTCTAAATATTTTCCATTGCATGTAGTACATCAAAGTGTTAGAATGATATATGCGTTCATTATTTAGCTCATGTCACTCGAGACATATGAAAACAAATATCCCCTTCCGCCTTGCAAGAAGGACTTGCACCATAGTTCCCGGATAAATTATATATATCTGTTTGTACAAGCATGGAATAATTTGGTAAATCCGAAAGTATAATGGTTGCATGTATGCCGTAATTTCTGATATGCATGCTGTTAAACATATACTCCCCAATTTACACGCAATATGGCGAGTAGTACTAGTTGTAATATAAAAACTGAAACACTGATGAGCATAATAAACTATGCGTATGTATGCAGCTGGTGTTAAGTTGTTGAAACTTAATTTTATTACCAGCTGTGCAAAAAGAAAATATTAAAATTATTAATGCTCTATATTTTCTTTAAATAAAGTCTTATTCTAGCTTTCTTTTTCGTGGATCACGTCTGCCATCTATGTAAGCATAAAACCAACAGTGTTGATTTTTCTATATCTGAACTTGTATTTTACAAACTCTCACTTTATGTCCTATATGTCAATAGATAGGACTTAGGTATATATCAAAGTATTAGAATAGCGTATTTCAATTATAACAGTGGTGTAAATATGTGGAGTTGTGTAAGTTGTGGACAAATTTTTGAAGCTTCTTTTACTTTTTTTTATCAAAGTATAATTCATATTTAGACTGCACAGTGGAAGTAGAGATTAATAAATAATAAATAAATCGAAAGGGTTGACAGCAAGGAAAAAGAGAGAAAATCGAGCAGGCAGAGATAGTGACATAAAACGACAACCTATTAAGTGAAAGTGAGCTTGAATCTCTAAGACATAAATAGAATATATTCGAGGAAATAATCAAGTAATGCACTATTATCATTTAGCATTATGGTGTAAGAAACCATTCCAAAAGGTGTGACAAACCATTATTTTCTTGAACAATAATTAAAACTACTTCGAGGAAAAATAACTTCGCAAAAATGATATTCACTATAGAATCAGCTTTAGGCTATGAATTGCAAGCTTGTTGTTAGATGTATGATACAGTAACAATATTGCAAGGTGAAGTTAAATCTAGATTGTTAGTTGACACAGTAGTCTAAGTTAATTCGGCAGCTATTTCACTGGAAGTACCTAGTTGTGTAAGGGACGGCTCATGCATTTCTTAATGGTTATATGACAGTATTTCATGGTTTCATTGGAGCAAGTCTCATCGCACCTCATGCTCCCTGATGAAATATTTTATTGCATGGCTGTACATCACTGGTTCTATTAAATAATATATGAAGATTTAAATTTAAAAATATATATTTTTACAAAAAAACTTTACCTTATAATATTCAGCATTTATTTTAATAGGAAAATATTCTTTCTAAACCAGAAATATGACAGGTACTAGAATAATATGGTTAACGTTTGCAGAACAATATCCTGCTATCAATGAGTTCGAAAAAAATTTTGATCTTGTCTGTCATGCATTTGCAGTTTACATTTTCACTGTTATTTGTGAATCATATATGGTAATTATGTTTGGGATGGAATTTATTGGTTATAATCGGTTAAAGTGGCCAAACAATCGCCTACAAGTAGTGCAACCGCACCTACTATATTAGGAGTGGCTTTTACATATGAAAAGTTTAATCTGTACATATTCAGAAGTGAGTACCAAAACGTATGTGGAGATACATTTTTAAGTCTTTAGTGACCTAATGTATTTACAGGCTCATTCAGACAGGAAATGTATAGTCTATAACCATATGTGAGGAGCAGAAATCTAGTCTGAAGGTGGATTTCTAACTTTTAAAGTTCTAAAAATGAAGGATCACAAAAAACCACGGTACGAGTGTTCGGTCTGAATTTTTACAATGGGACGTCGGAATTATGGAAGGAGAAGTAGATATGTGTAGAAATTGAATTAAATTTTGAAGTGGTGAAAGACGTGGTAAAATCCAAGTTGTAAACTAATGGTTCATGTTTGCTATTACTGATTTATGCAGGATTATTTCATAATCATTAACCCGTAACTCACCGAATAGATATGATTCAAGAATAATAATATGATTCGAGAAGAATTATAGGTACGAGTCAAGAATAATAATGTATTATAACTCAGGATACATTATCCTGAGTTTATCCTTAGATACATATGTAAATACATCACTATTTTATGTCTTCTTGCTTACAACGAGAGAGATCCCGTGGAAACACTATGAAGGTGCGAACAAAATTTTGCTAGCATAATTTCATTTCTACTGATTTTGCTGGATATTAACATTCTGAATCATATGTTGAAGATTCTGATAAAATGAACTATTTCTTAAATTTTGAGAATTTCTATTACAAACTTATTTTTTTGCTGCAGTGTGGGAGTTCATTGGAATAATTCTCAAGCCAGAGGACGCGCGCGCGCACACACAAGCACACGCACACAGACACACTAACACACACACCCACAGACACACACTGACACATATATATATATATATATAGTTGAAATTTACAGAAAAACAAAAGAAGACAAATGTATGAACAACATGCTATCTATCTATCTGTCTGTCTACCTATCTATCTACCTACCTACCTACCTACGTATCTGTTTACCTACCTATCTATTTATCTATCTATCTATCAATCCATCCAACCAGCTATCTATCCAGTCACTCGCCCATCTGTCCGTCCTTATTTAACAATATTCTATGTCTACTCTTGTGAGGTTATTGTAATAGGAAATTGACCAAACGCCATATATATTTCCCATCACCATATTGGATTGCATTTCATTTTCTTTCCTGCGTGCCCATGAATGTTTTATGGCTGTGATTTCTATTTATCCCCATAATTATTCGTCTTGGTTTTATTAGTAAATATCTCTTTCCCAAATTTGGGCGAATTTCCGTCGCCTGTCTACAAGTGTAGAAGCATGTAGAAAGTTGAGGAGATGGATTTAGGCAAATGTAGTATCGGCTTTGACTGGACACCAGAGAACTCTTTTGTTTTATGCTGAATAGAAGCGTGGTTTCCTTGGAAAAAGCACTGAGCCAAAACTTATCTAATAATAGATTATAATATTACTTTACTTTTCCTCACACCTCATAGTTATTATACCTTGTAGTAAAATATATCAGCAGCCATACATTAAATGAACTTTATAAACATACTTTTCTCACACAATAATATCTTGTTTTCTTTCACGTACTTTCCACTTTCACAAAATTATTTTCATCCATTTTAATTATTTTTTACTCTTATTTGTGCATCTCTACGTCTCCTTTTCTTTTCCTTGAACTTGATTCTCATATTCACTTTATTTTTCAGTTTTTCCTTAGTATATATTTAAATTCTTCCACTGGACACATAAAAGTGTGTTAACCAAAAGTTGGTGTTGATAAATGTGTGAATATTGATATCTATACTTTTCGGAAATGTCAAAAAATGAATGATGTTATTTGTTTTGCGGTGGCCTACTAATCATTCTTCCTAAGTATGATACTGCACTTTGGTACAGTATAGAAATTAATGCTATGCAAAAAAAATAGTATTAAATCCCTAATTACTTATATCGAGTTATCCATATTCGTAGCATTAATTTTTATATCTCGCGCTCGAGACATATCTTCCAAAATAACCACCTCGTCCAAACAAGATATAACCATTACAACGACTCCACTAAGAGCCGACCGCAACGGAGAGCCCACAATATATCATGGGTCAGCGGAAGGACAATCAACAGGAACAATAATTCCTCATATCAAAACAATAAAACATTTTTTAGGCAATCTTGGCCAAAACGGGTACACACGATGGCAGCAACCAAATGTGAGATCCCGAAGGTGATAAATCTCTCACAAACCAAGAAATCAAGATTCTCGCAAATGGACTGAAGTTCACTCCAACACCACAAAGATCGAAGCTAAAGGATATGCAAAATGATATCTAGGAGTTCTTTGAATCACTGAAGAAATGTTGCATAAAGAAAATAATGATCACTCTATACTTCACAATAACAGTAACAACTGGCGGATAAAAGGAAGAAATCAAACTCTGGATAACTTTTGTGATATAGTTTCCAATTATCCCTACAATTTACTCCCAGCTCGAAAATTTCAAAACAAATGCAAGTCGAGAAGAATGGGAAATCATTAATAATCCCAAAGAGGATCACAATATAATTATAAAAGAAGCCGATAAAGCGAGTGCTGTAGTAATCGTGCTCTCAAAAAAATACATAAACACTACCCTAAGACAATGCCTACGATGAAAATATCAACAACTGCAGTCAATCCAAGATAATGACTAAACTTTCTACTTTTATCCACCAGTTCCAACGAGGTTTAACGGGAAAGGAAATAGATTACTTGACTAAATTTGACAGCAAAACCAGCAACTCTTATGGGTTTCCCAAAATTCACAAAAGTGAAGCCATAAAAATGGCAGTAACAAATCAACTTCTGTAGTCATAAATATTCCACACCCGAGAGATCTCAAACACAGACCAATTGTCGCTGGTCCCTGTTGTGAGACACAAACACTCAGTATTTTTATTGTCGTCCTCCTTAAATCTGTTCTCCAATGATTACGGAGCTTTATAAGTGATGATCTGGACTTTTTAATCCATCTCCCGAACAAAACTAGTAAGGACTCGCTTCTCGTTTCATTCCATGTAATAAACCTCTACACCTCGATTCCTCACGAATACGGAATAATAGCCATACAATATTGGCTGGAAAAATTCCCAAATGACTTTCCTGACCGAATCGGAAAAGAATTCATCGTTGAAGGAATAAAATTCATCCTACAGATCTACTTCTTCAACTTCAACAACAACACTTACCGAAAAAAAAACGGGAACGGCGATGGAACGAGGGTAGCTCCTACTTTTGCCAACCTTGTCATGGTATACCTAGAAGTCCATATATACGAACACACTTGACAGAAATTTTTGACTGAAAATTAGACTGAAATTTTGAGACAACTTCCAAAACTAATTACTCACCAACTGGAAACGCTACCTGAATGACAGATTCATTCTGTGGCCACATAAACTTGAGTAACTCTCAGAATTTAAAAACTCTTAAGAGCATTGACCACATTATTCAGTTCACAATGGACTACAGCCACAAACAACTAACCATGCTAGGTATCTTAATCCTAAAAAGGCATACTGAAATTGAAACAGAAATCTTCTTCAAACAAACAGACGCGAAACTATATATTCTGTTTTCCTTCTACCACCCAAAACATACTAAAATAAATATACCATTCAACTTAGCAAGAAGAATTTGCACTATATTTCTGGATTTCTTGTTAGATTTCTTGTGATGACTTTCGTACAGGAGACCGTGAGTGGAGCGCATGAATTTCTAGGTTTCTCAAACACGTGTAAGCAAAATTAGTTTACTGTGGAAAAATCCACGTATTCTACAGAGGTTTGTTCGAGAGTTGTTGTCGTTAATCCTTTCAAATATTACCTGTGAATCAAAATTGAGAAATTATCTGTGGTAATGACTTTCTGTCGCCATAAACTCTACAAATGCTTTTACTCTTACCACCAATACTTTTGCTCAACCCAACTCAGATATGTCTCATTGAAATGACAGCTGTGTAACCTGTAATAAAATGATTTGCTCAAGGACACAATAAGCCGACGCGACCTGAAATTGAAATGAAGATCTTGCGATTGAAAGTGCAACATTCTTAGAGTAGGCCACACATCTGCATTTATACAAAATCTTATGGGTATATATTTGTGTTTATGGCTATACGTATGTATGCATAACTGTATAGCAAAATACAGTATGTGAAGATGACTGTACACATGCATGGCTTTGTGTGCATGGGCAACATTTTCGTAAGAAATTGCAATTTATAGTTCAAAGATTCTACGTTGTGGATAAGTTTTATAATTAAGTAAATTTACATTAAAAGTTCACGCAGGTACAAAAGTGTTCGGTGTTCAATATATATTTAATTACTTTGTGTTCTGTAAAGTTACTTGCTACAGGATAAGTTCGAATAAACATAAAATTATATGCATGCAATTTTACACACACGTCTCATATTTATGACTAAGATTAATATGCATATGCAAAATATTCATACAGCTGTTAGTCTAAATCATAGATTATAAACTCTGTAATTATTACTTTGATACAAAGATAATTAGAAATTAAGAAATCATTTGAGATTCTGCTGCACAATGATAGATCATTATCCAAAGACAAGCAGCAACAAATTATGTTTTATGGTGAAATTTATATGGATGTATGCGCGGATTTGATGAAAATCTAGTGCATAAAAACATTTACCCAAACTACTTTACAGATTGACATATTTTCAATTTATACATTCCCCATTATCCTCCAGGTTATTGTATGTATATTCTAAATTGCATATAACATAAAATGAATTAATATGTAAAGCTGCACAAAATATGCTTATGTTGCAAAAAGTGACAGCCAAAGGTGTTTTAAACTCTGATACATCCATATGTAATATTTATGAATAAACGAAACATGAGAAGATATTCATTCTCTCACTCCCGTTCTTATTATGTAATTGTTTCAAAATTATTTGTAAATTATTCTCATCTCATCCACTAAACTATCTACCAACTATGTTTCATGTAGTAATGTATTCAATATTCCTTCCTTAATGATATTTATGGCAGAAAACATTTGAATTAATATTTTGTTACCCAAACATGGATAAATGTCAAAGATTTGGTAGTAATGCAGAGCTGATGAGCAGAGTTGATGAGCAGAGCTGATGAGCAGAGCTGATATATATATATATATATATAACGAATTAAAAGGGTGGCTTATTAGTAATTAGAGACTCAATGCTAAATCAATAGAGATCAAAAAATTGACAGTGTGCTGACTAACACTGCTCATGCGCAAATAAGAGCTAAATTAACTCTAATGCCATCAAAGCCCTATACTTAATGACTGACACAGGGCGGTATAACATTAGTGTACATAGACGTATCGCGATTTCGAATATTGGGTAGACCAACCTTAATTCTCATGAGCGCCCCGTCGTCAGCCTTTAAGTATAGTGCTTTAGAATTAATTTAACTCTTATTTTAGCATAAGCGGTGCTAGGCGGCAACGCCCGTCACTTTCGCGACATCTATCTCTCTCATATGCATGTATATATATGTATATATTTGTGTGTGTGTATGTATATATGTATAAATATATGTGTATATAAGAAAATGAATATATATCCTATATATATATATATATATATATATAT
>NC_068982.1:24602730-24606777 GCF_001194135.2 Octopus bimaculoides
GGATAATATTATTATTGTAAATAAGAATAATGATATCAGTTGCTAGCGGCAAATAGAAAGCATAGAGGTAAAAATAAAAATATATTTATAATTTGCATATAAAATATATAATAATAAAGGAGGGTACTTGTAAAATTACCAACCTGTAAAAAATAGAGCTGAAAAGGACTCTAAACCACCTATTTTACTCTATTGCACAGGTGAGTGCGAGAAAACGAGAAAAATAATTTAGCCAACATTTTAATGAATAAATAGATAATACCATATCGATCGATTTCAGGCTCTGTAACTGATACTATACCTCATCAGTGAGATTCACCAGAATTTGTACATATAGGTGCATTTATATACATACATATGCATATACATAAATATACATACATATACATACATACTTTCACACACATATACACGAAGCAAATCAATTCGCTCGTCTCACCATGTGCCTTTCAATTAAATGCTTCCGTAGAGAGATATAATAATCGGAGTGAATAAAATAGGTATAAGAATATATTATGGATGGTGTTTTCACAGCGATAATGCTCTTCTCAGTACATGAGTCGTTCCAGTTAACACGATTTATTATTATTATTATTATTGTTCAGTAGTTTTATTTTTATAACGTGCTTTCACTTCACTACCGAGCGCAGCTCTGTGTGCCTTGGTTATGTGCTGTGGTTTGCTGTGACGCTCTTATGGTTACTGTATTGAAAGTGTTTTGCGTAGGATGTGTGCAGTGCCCAGTAGTGCAATTTTCTGTATGTTATATATATTTGTAAGTCCTGGTGTTTTTGTTATGTATTTGTCTGAATATTTCTTTCATTATATCTAAGGCACCTACTATGATAGGAATTGTTTCTGTTTGTAGATTCCACATTCGAGTTACCTCTATTTCCAGGTCTTTGTATTTTGAAAGTTTTGCCATTTCTTTTAGGGAAACGTTGTCATCTGCTGGTATTGATACATCAATTAGAAAGCATTTTTTTTCTTCATGATCTTTGACAACTATATCTGGTCTATTATTATTACTATTATTAGTATTATTATTATTATTATTATTATTATTATTATTATTATTATTATTAGTATTATTATTATTATTATTATTATTATTATTATCATTATAATTATTATTATAGTCACTACCTGGAATCGAACTCGGAATCTTGGGGCTAGTAACCCACGCTCTTAACCACTGCCTCATATGCCCGAGAAAGATACCTTAGGAATGAGAACCCAGGTTCAAAATTTCTCCAACACATGATGAAGGCTGGAGGGTTTATCAACCGAAACGTTGTGTTAACAACAAACAAGATGAGGACAAATATCCGTCTTATGTAAATAATGTAAAATATACATATAGTTGAAATATATAGCAAAAAGAGGAAAATACATATATTTAAGCATCCTCCATAGATAATCGTTGTCATTAGATATTGTTATTAGCTGAATATTGCCGTAATTAAAGGATTTCAAATAAAATGAACCTAGATACAGAATGACTTTGAAAACCTGTGAATTAGAATCAGCTTACAATTCAAGTTGTTTGTCGATATTTCTTTATCGAAACTGTTTTTACTGCCCATTATGCAACATCTGGCATAATTGCAGTTTATTAATTTGCGACTAATGTGAAATCAATGTACAGAATAACCTCTTCTGGAATATGATTTTTTTTTTGGTTCTTAAATGAAAGAATCTGCAGAGAGCGTAAGCCTGGTACTTCATAAAATTGTTAGTCTGTTTTTCAAATCCACCTGATAGGAAAATAGCCATAGAGCAATTGTTCTTGAAGTACACGTCATATAGATAAAGAGTTCAGCATGACTAGCACCTAAATCAATTTTTGCAAATGAAGTCGATGGTGTATTGTGACAGTTGGATTGCATAGCCAAAGCATCTCTTTGTCTAAGCAGCCTTCTCTCAGGTTAACACTTGTGGAGTTATTCTGAACCCATACGTCATAATTAAGCCCGAATAACTCAAACATATATTTTTGTTTCTGTCTTCGAAAGTTCACTAAATAATAAATAAAAGATAAAATAATAAAATGAAATTTAATACGTGGATATTTTTTAGTAATGCGATGATTCTCTAAGACGGAAGCGATTAATTGTCTACACTGATTATGTCCGAGATACGATTGTTTGTAAATATACAAAGAAAATATATTTGGAATGCAAGAAATGCTAGACATCAAAATACCTTGATAAAAGGAGATGCGTATCATGAATAGAATACATTCTCTAAAACAGACAAATGATACCAACAGTTTTCTGGCTTCGTTTAAAACAAGGATTTGACTGCACACAAAAGTAGCATAATTGAGTTGGTGCATTCATATTGTTACAAATCTTAAGTAGAGAGATTTCATTAACTAAAAGACTAGTAACATTTCTTTACTGAAATTATCAATGGAATTCTTACTCATATATTTCACCAAATCAGCTATCGCATAGCACGCTTAATAGGAAAGAAGTTATATCAATGATCATACCGATGCTCTTCAATTGTTTTAGACACAATGAATCAAAAAAGTAATGAACACAATGTGCCCTACTCATTTTTATAATAGGTCATCCGTGTGAAATTCTCAGACAATGTATTTCATGCTGAATAACAAGATTGAGATTAACTTGTATTTTGTTATAGTTTGAAATCTAGAGTGCATCTTCATAATGCACACAATTACATTGCCCCCTATTATCCCGCCTTTGCTTACAGACGTAGACATTGTCATACATATTCATACGTACATTCATACTTTTGGTGACTAACCAGACCTGTTTAAATGTCGACTTCGGAGTGAAAGACTCATCATACCAGTAGAAAGTAAGACAGTTATATAAATGCTCAAAGCTAATGCATACCATGAACAATAATATGGATAATAGCTTTTCTTAACGTATATTAACAACCCAATATTTGGCAAATCCACAGTGGTTGACGAGGATTTCGTATTATAAAAGAGAAGATGCATTCAATAAAAGTCATAAATATATCTATTCGGGTAATACATCCCATGGTTTTCGCCATATGTAATGACCTCCGAAATTTCTGTCACAGCTAAACTTGGTATAAGCAAGTTTAGCTGTGCGTAAAATTCGCTACGATGGCGTACCCTGGTACAATACTCTATTTCGTATGTCACAACTAACAAATATTTCGACTCTCATATATATATATATATATATGTGTGTGTGTGTGTGTGTGTGTGTGTGTGTGTGTGTGTGTGTGTGTGTGTGTGTGTGTGTGTGTATGTGTGTGTGTGTGTGTGTGTGTGTGTGTGTGTGTGTGAATATGCATGTCTGTGCGTCATGTGTGCGTGTGTGGCGTGTGTGTGACACGTTTTTGAACGAGGCTGTCTGAAAATGCTCTAGGATACTATTTGTCCAGGAAGTCATAGTATATATCTGAAACTATCGTAGAAAATGAGGTGACTTAAAATATGCCTCCTGACATGGAAACATTATCCGACCAGTCATGCAACTTAAATAAAATAGCGTCATTTGAAGAATATTAGACGAACATTCTACGAGCATGCAGTATTTCTAGATAAAATAGGGGTTATTCCCTGTTAGATTAAACTTGGGATTAGTCATCTGGAGCTAAAGATAAACAGAAGTAGCTGTATCAGTTACACATACGCCCACACACACGTTCGTATGTGTTGTTTCTGTGAGACTATGTGTGTGGATGTGTTCAGGAGTAGCTGTGTGGTAAGAAGCTTGCTTCCCGACCACATGGTTCCGGGTTCGGTCCCACTGCATGACACCTTGGGCAAGTGTCTTCTACTATAGCCTCGGACCGATCAAAGTCTTGTGAATGCATCTGGTAGAGAGAAACTGAAAGAAGCCCGTCGTATATATATATGTGTGTGTGCGTGCGTGTGTGTGTGTGCGTGTGTGTGTGTGTGTGTTTGTCTGTGTGTGTGTCTGTGTGTGTGTTTGTGTGTCTGTGTGTGTGTGTTTGTGTGTGTGTGTGTGCTTGTGTGTGTATTTATAACAAAGTAAAATTAGAAGGTACCGCACGAGTGAGAATATATAG
>NC_068982.1:24608284-24622196 GCF_001194135.2 Octopus bimaculoides
ACACACACATATATATATATATATATATATATATATATATATACGTATACGCACACATACAGACACACATATATATATATGCATATAAATATAGAGAGAGACAGACAGACAGGGAGACTGAGAGAGAGAGGGAGAAAGGAGGAGGAGGGGAGAAGGACGTGGGTTTATAGATAGATTGAGATGAAAAAGCGATAAATTTCAGTATAGTATTTCTTTTATTGCTAAGTGTTTGTTCAATGCCTGTCTTTCAATGCATTTGGCAATATTCTACTTATACTACGAGCAGATATTTTTCTTGTTTTCATTTTGTGTTAATTTTTCCCATTTTATAGTTTTGATATTCTAATTAAGAAAATAGTGAGGTTTTATTTTTAAATAACTCAACATTCGATAAATGTGCTTTAATCTAGTGTGCTACATCCTCTTGTATCCCTTTTGAATTGTCTGTAAATGCATACATATTTGTGTGTTGATTGTCTCTGCACTAGGTTGTTCCTATTGCATTAATTAGCACACGTACGAAATTTTTCTTTTCCTTATTCTCTAATCTGTCTTGAAACATATTCAGCATTTTTATTATACTTTCCAAATATAGCATGGGGCATTGGTGTTCAGTTCCCTATGTATTCTTCCAAAAATTGATGTATGTCACTTTAACATCCCGCTTACTTACATAAAGTTGCCAACCGGTTTTAATATTTATAGATATAAAATTTCGTAGTTAGTAACTACTTGGCATTCCAGGACTTAATAACCCAACGTGAATACATTTATCTGCATGTATGCGTTACATTTATTGTAATGTGTTGTACCAAATCTTATCAAATGGGCTCTACTTCAAATTCAAAGAATCAGACTTTTTTTTATATTATATGTGTAACAATATTTCATACTTAAGTGTAAAAATTATTGTGCTATATTTAGTTGCTGAGTGAAGCAAAACACGAAATATAGCCTTTGACAGGGATTCACTTACTAAGTTATGTTACATGATTTAACTAATAATATTTTAACCTAACCTCACAGTAATGCCCAAATTATATACCCACACAACACAGTTGAGTGAAATTACATGTACTCTAACCGGAAATCCTAAAATATACTTCTCAATGCCTATTTTGTTTTCCTCCAATGATTCTCCAACAATTTTTAATTACCATATACTAAAAGTTACATATTCTGCATTAGCATCTCATTAATTATTACAGCATATCATTGTCATCTGAGGGACAGTAGCTCAATCTCCCTCAAACTACGTTATGTGTCACCTTGAATGAAAGCAAGAACATTTCAAATTATCATGGAAAAAACTTATACAGGATGGTAAGGATTGGAACGTCTCTGATCATATGCCTAATGTGACTCGATCTGCAGTTAAGCAGTAGTAATTGTAACATTGCAACGTGAAGACGGAAGGCCTTTAATATTTACATGTTACTTCCCACTGAATAAAATATCTACAGTTATCATTTACTCTTATTTTCTAACGTTGTTATGAATAATCAGCATCATTACATTTTCTCATTTGTATAATTATATTTTCTATCGATTTCTTTTCATACCGTTTATCTATTGCGAACAATACCAAATCCGTGTGTATTTAATCTTTATTTTTTTTTCAGCTCTCAATGTATGAGTTTGTGTGTTAGTGCATTTAGACTTATTAGGCATCATACAATTTACTGTGTATGTTTACATGCATTTACTTTGTGTATTAATAGAAAATTATAAATTTATGAAACACTCTACCTTGCATTAGATTTCATAATATATTTAACTGTTGATTTAATCAAATGACATCAGAAATTTCGCTTCTCTCAGCAGGATATATCAACCTAAGTTTTAATATTGACTTCGAATATTGGCACAAGGGCAGCAATTTTGGGGTTAAATAGATTGCATAGAGTTCAGTTTTTAACTGCAGCTTGTTTTATTAACCTTGAAAGGATGAACTCAAAACGTAAAGACGGACGAAATGCCGCTAAGTGTTTTGTCCGTCGTTTTAATGATTTTAAATAGCTCACCGCCTTCAAAACAAACATGTAATTCTATTTACCTTTCTTAGAAAACTGAAACTTCATTTTTTATTCTATACTATGGAAAAAATTATTTGTAGCAATATAGTATATTGTAAACACATGAGATACTTGTAAAGCAGAAAAGAAATCAGATTTACTGTTTGATACAATAGAACGAATACCTTATCTTTAACTATATGTTTCAGTGAAATCTATTGCCAAGTTAGTAACGTATTTTAGACTACATAAGATCTGTATAAATATACAAAGTAGGGAAATGTATATGTCAAAATGATAAAGCTCAACGAAATATCGATATCTATTTCAGCGTCACACCATTGTAATATAGTCGAAGAAAATATAATCGTTACCTACGGCCCGATCGTAAATTAACCCCAAGTTTTAAACGAACTTATATCTTCTACTGGTGAATACAGAATATCTATACATAGGAAGGAAATAATCAACTTCGATAATTTTGCTTTCTTAGCATCTATATCCGATGCTACACTTTGTAACTACCATTCACAAATCTCTTTTAATTCACAAACTAATGTTTCAAGAAAACAGTGTATAGTAGATAATAGAATCTTAAATACAACATTTCTAAATTCAAGACGGGATCGTCGTGATTAGAAGATATTTTATCTTACAACATTCAAAGCGAGTGGCTCGAATTGGTCTACGGAAGAAAAGCAACATCCACTAGTCGTATTTTCATTTCTTGCTGAGAAAGTTTATCTGGTATCCATTCAGAATATGACGTGAAACATTATTATAATGTTCCGCATATGGCTGCCACGCGCGTGTGTGGGTGCATGCGTGTTTGCTTGTTTGTATTATTCGTATGTGTGTGTGTGTATGTGTGTGTGTTTGTGTGTGTATATGTGTGGAAACATAGGTAGGTAAAAAAACAAATTTGTTATGAGCATGAATTATCCATTAACATATCAACATTTATAATGAATTGAAATCTCATTCTCATATACCTAGTTTTACACGACATCATACAAATGATAAGAAATCGTTTGCCATTGATAACCGAATACAGAGGGACAATAATGAACAGTATTTTAGGCACTGAATGGTGCAATCTCACGTAGGTTATAATGCAACCAGATGTTGATCCTATACAATATCATGAACTGCATCTCAGGACACGAGTGCTGAAACATATGATGGCATAATGCATATACCACGTTGCAATAATTCATATATAGGAAAATATTTCATTTCGTATTCCCCATAGGATGTTTCGCAGTGCGCTAAATGAAGTGATATATTGTAAGAAGTAGCATTAGCTACTGTTGCATCAGAAAAATTATTGTATAACGTTAATAATGATTGCGCAAAAATCGACTTTGAGACGTATAAGGATCAGTGAGGAATCATTACGCATTCCATGTAAACCGATATAAACAGGAAAGGAGGGAACAAAAGTTGGGGAAGACGAAGTGAAGTGGAAGTAAATGAATTAAGGATTAACAATAGCATGTACATATGCACACTACAATAGCGATTATAGTACACGAAGACCAAGCAAGGAATATCGGTGCCGAAGAACTAAAGCTGTGTATTATGCAAACGTTACACATACTCGTGTATATTTGTATGTTAGTGTTATGTGTCTGTGAGTTTATGTATATTTACATTAATCTATACGAATCAAGGAAAAATAATTTTCTCATCTAAGCGCTGTGTTTTTCGTTCTATGGGATTGAACATATCAGTCGATAATTTTTGTCCAGTTTCTTCTGTAAATAATGTATGTTTACTTTTAATTGCTTTTAGCTAAGATATGGAAATATTTGCAGAATGCAGGGGAAATTTTACAATACTTTGTTTGGTATACAGCAAATAATCAAAACATGTTTCAAACATTAATATAATTATATCAACAGAAACAAACATGAAAAGAAAACCGCCTTGCATTTTTTTAATAAATATTGTAATTCCGCAATGCATTAGGGAAAATGTAATTATTTTAAATTCTGTTGCAAGAAAAAAAAAAATATTATATTAACGCTCTTTAGAACATGCGGTCAAATAATTCGCCAACGGAACAGATATTGATTTTCTACTCGTGAATGGGTTTTGTAAAGCATGTCCCCTTATAATAACGCCCAAACAATGAATTTCGCATAATAAGCGTAAGCAATTTGTTTCTAGAAAAAAACTGACATCTCCACCTACAATATAAATAAGAAATAATATTTCTTGCATCCTTAAAAAACAATCATTAAATACACATGTTCACTCATAATTATATGTATTGTATATATTATATAAACTATATACAAAAACTAGTATAGTAGTAATATTAATACCACAGTTAAACTTTGTTTCTTTTTCAAGTTTGTTTCACTCATTTCATTAAGCATCTATTTCTGCATATCCGTCTAATTCAGTATATATGTGTGGGTGGTGTGTGTGTGTGTGTATGAAAATGCATTAGTAAGTATATGTGTATGCGTGACTATCCACACACGCATATATACATATATGTATATATATATATATGTGTGTGTGTGTGTGTGTGTGTGTGTGTGTGTGTGTGTATGTGTGTGTGTGTGCGTGGGAGAATTTACGAAAAAAACAACAACAGACGAGGACAGGTGGTGTAAACAACAAAAGGATGTATTAGTTTAACGCTCAAGAATAGAGAAAGTCTTTAACGTTTCGAGCTACGCTCTTCAACTGAAAGGAACACAGAATGAAATAAGGAGAAAAACAAGGAGAAGAAATATATAAATGTGGTGGTCAGCGATCTGTCATAATTATATGCATTGTATATGTATTATATGCACTATATACAAAAGCTCGTATAATGTCGTGGTGATGCATTATATATATTTTAATGTAACGCCACGCGCATTTCTACAAATTTCATGTTTCTTAAAAGCAGATCGTAGTCCGTATTTTGGGGATGATTAGATTATAGTCCATAGTATCCATAAACACTAGTATCCTGTAGCAAAATTAAAGGATGTGTGTGTGTGTGTGTGTGTGCAAAATTTCACTCATCTTTCTTATTTGGTCTTTCTAATGTTGTCGCTAATACGAAAATGAAACAATTTTCATCTATCAATTGTAATTCGATATTAGTGATAATGATTTTACCAGTAATTGCACATCTAGTAATTAACTTCCTTCTTCTACCCATCTATTTACCTTTCTATTTTTCTGGTCCATTCTTTCTTTTTCTTTCCATTCACCATTTTGTTTTTAACTTCATCATATTCACGTCCTCTCTTTCCTTCTTTTACTTCTTTGTTTCTTTTTCATTTTGCCTCTCTTCCTCCTCCTTCTCTTCTCCTTCTCCCTCTTCTCCGTCATCATCGACTTTTTTCTATCATTCCCTTTATAATTCCTCCTCATCTCATAAATGTACTTTTATTTACTTTTTATTTACTTTCCATTAACTTGTTTGTTTTCTCTCGATGTAAACAGAACACAAAGTCTGGCAGGCGCCCAATGTAAAAGTGCACTTTTGATGCAGGTCCGAAGAAATACTACGCTAATGTCTAAAACCGCAAATATTACGTAAATTTTGATCTTTTGTATGAACTGCACATGAAAGCAGAGTTGGTACAGTAGGAATTGTAAATGACTATTAAATATATGCAAAAGTTTGGCTTTGTTTTCTTATTTGAATGTTTTACTCTTATCTAAAACTACACAACGGTTTTACAACTGCGAAAGCAGGATTCTCTGTACAGGAAAAAAATTCACTATTATTTTGTAATCCAAAAGTATTGATAGCACACACCTACAGTGTAGATGATCAATATTTTTATATTAAAAGGTTTATAATATCCTTGAATATCTCATATCACATTTTTATTTCCAATGAAAATGAAGCCATATATTTTGCTACATATATTTCTATATGCGTGTGTGGCCTCCCATGTATTTGTGTATGAGTGTGCGTGCGTGTGTGTGCGTGTGTGAGTGTGAGCATACCTACAAGTATACATGTTTGTTTAAAGGTATAATACAATAATTATTTTTTCCATAAAAATGTTTCTGTTCAATTTCATGTAGCTTTTCAAGTACAAAACGACCAGAACGAAAGCAACCAAATGCTTTTAACTGGATGGCCCATTAATGCAGATTTAATATAATTATATAATATACATCGCTATAATAATATGGGAAATTGCTTGAGAACGTTGTCTGGAACTTGAAATTTTGTGGGCATAAAATAGACACTTTAAAGCTCTAATAAAGTGATATCAATTGAATTCTAGTGGAGAATAGAGGTACCCTTTATATGCTTAAACACTAGTAAAACTATAAACGCTGTTGAGTATTCACAAAGTTACATTAATCTAATAACTTTAGTTTGTATTTATATTCTGTAGTATTTACTGAGTTGTGAAATATCACATCACTTATCTTGTACATTTTAACTGGTTTTCTTTTCTATGATTGTTATTTCATTAAGATATCTATTGAACCTATCACACTGTATTTCCAAATTCTGTGTGTTTGCAGTCATAGAAGTAATTACTTCATGCAATGCCCTACGCATACAACCGGAACCAGTTTGTCTATTCTTCGATGAACTGTCGACTCGTGTTTGATGTAGACATGGCAGAATATGTGCCGGTAATTAAAGCAATGCATCACTTACCAAGTCAAACTGTATGAACGCAATCAGATATCTATCAGATTTCTATGAATTGTCAAAGCGAATACGTGCATAAACGTATCTGCAATGTCGCTCTGGTTTTCTTAAGTTTTGCCAAATGCTGCTTCATCTAATTAGTGATTATACATGAGCCGGTAAACGTGCTTCCAACAGATTTGATCTGTTATCTATCAAAATTCTAATCAGTGCAATAGGATTTCGACAATAGATAATATACTTCGCTTCGCCATGCATATCACAATATGCCAGTCTTTAACAAATGTGCATTTTTCATGCGAAACCTCTTGTAGTATTGATTTATTTCTCATTTCTCAATTTACTGTCAGGTAATAGGGTGTATGATCTTAATTAATTGTTGTGAATGAGCCTCCTATATATATATATGTATATACAGAGAGAGAGAGAGAGAGAGAGAGAGAGAGAGAGAGACAGACAGACAGAGAGAGAGAGCATTACGTAGCGTAATTGTACATATGTACCACATTATGTTTTATAAAAAGGGACTGCGTGTAGTTTGAGAGAAATGGAAATCAGTGAATGTATGGCACTTTACAACCGCTGTCAGAAGTATTTTTCTTAACAGATGTTATCTTATGTAAGAGTGAACGTATTTCTCTCTTGTTACTCGTCCAATGAAACTAAAGGCATTATGTGCATAATTCAATATAGAAATGAGTATGCTTATATATTTGCTTTGAAATATACTTCGCATTCCATCATAATATCGATAAAGTGTGGGGTTTTTTTGCGATTTTAATGAGTGATTTGACTTAGCTTTGAAATAGCGGTGACAATAGTAACATTTATTAATCGTGTCATGTTCTGACAAATGAATATCTGTGAGTCTATCTTATTTATAATAATTTGTTTTTCTTGCCTAATAACAATTTTTTCAATCACTGTATTTTAGATAAAATCTACAACAAAATCTTCATAGTGCCACACTTATCGACTCAGGATAAATGCTAAAGCATAAAATAAATTACAGATTACGAAGACAGATAAGCTGGCCATCTGTTCCCAGAATACTAATTTACAATGGCATCGATAAAGAGATATACTTAAAAGCGAAAACCTGAGGTATAAGGAAAATAGGTGTAAGCAGAACTGTATTTTATATAGTAAAATTGATGGCTATGCGAAGAGTATTGTCTTTTACTTTAGCTTCCAAGATAAAATATGCTGTATTTCTACTAATCCAATGAGTAATAAGAAAATGAATTTATAGAAGAGAAGGTGAGTTAAGTTTGTCCTTTTAGAGATCCCTTTCCATGAGGAATGTGACACTTGTTTTCCTGAAATTTGTAACAGGTACATATCAAGTGTTTCATCACATACGAAATTGAATAAACTATAAATTATTCAGCGAGAAACATTTGACACTCATGGTTGGGAGGGGAGGGGGGATACATTTTTCTTAAACAACAAAGGTAAAACAAAACATACCGTTAGTATTACTGACCCCAGCACATTTCAATTAGGCAGCTTACAGTTTACATTGAATCGCTACAATTGCTTCGCACGAGCGAATAAATGCCCGATGAAAAGTATTATTCGTTAGAGTAGAAAGGATGAATGCAGATGGTCGTATGATTATAAAGATCATTATAAAGTCATAACTTTAAATTGCCTAATCAAAACCTTATGTGGACATGCTTTAGAAACGCTGTTAAAACGTATTTAACTGTGTTTCCCAGACGTTGGTCCTTGAAATATTAACCATGTAAAGTAAAGTACTAATAATATGCAAGAACTTCATGAATAACGTTAACAATTCTCGAGGTATTCTGAAGAAATCAGCAAAGCTGTAACTCTTATCATATATCCCGATATGATTAAATGAATTGATAGTCTATAATTCTACCTTGCGCTAAAAACTTAAGCGAATATTCCAATAGAAGCTAAATGCAAATATCAGTCTATGTGAGCAGAATCAATTATATTTTTCTATAGATGTAGATTGTTCTAAAATAAAGTCTACAACCACTGTTATAAATGCTATACGGATTACCTCTAAACTCATTATGAGTTTGGAATCGAAAAAAGAACATGTTTTCCAAATATATTAAATAAGAAGGAATTCGAAGTAGGCTAAAAGATATGTATATCTGAGATATACATCTAAGACCCATATGCAAAATCTAAAAAAAAAAAGCTAGTCGTGGTACATCTCTCGTAAATAAAGGATTATCTTATGAGGATGTATAGTGATATTCGATTTATAATTATTACAGCAAAAAATGTAATGTTTGCAGCGTTTCAAAAATATTCTCAAGTGTACACTATGTGAATTATGAATTAAACAGGAAAACTGTGATATCTACGATTTTCTTCACAATATAACACCTAAAAGTGACACGAAAAAGTTATATTTAACATGAATAATGTGTAATAAAAGTACAACGCAACAAACAAATTATTATAATATACAAAACGTATTATAATGTTATCAAATCCAAATACTCTTTTCTCCTTTCAACCTAGCCAGTTGAGAGGAAATCATGAATAGAAAGGTAGACTAGATACAAATAAGCGTAGATATCATATTGATGCTACGGAGTAGCATGCTATGCTAAAGGAAATTTAACAAAGTTCAAATGGATAAAGAAAATATCACCGCGGGTTATGAATCCAGCACGTGAAGCACACACTGAAGGATATTTTTTTGTTTTGTTCATAATTACATCTCCCCACTAAAACCTCTCATACAGATATATTGTAGAAGTATTTAAAAATTAACAGCAGAATATGTGACAACTGATGAGAAGTAATCTAATGCTGGTTGTGTTTGCCCAGTCTTTGCAAATCTCGACAAGTTATTTTTCTCAAGGAAATCAGAGAAGGAATTGCTTGTTTATCCTAGCAGAAATCATGTATTTTTGAAAGAAATAAGACAGCTATTCAAATACATGAAAATAACCAGAATGAATGGAATGGAAAGCGGGCTTTCTTTCTAAACCTGTTCTTTTGATGCTCAAGAAAGTGTATTTGCATAGGCAAACAAAGAAAATTGCTTGGAAGTAATTAGAAGAAATCGTGAAAAATGATAATCAAACTTGGTGGATTTATATACACATAGCTTTCAGAAAACAATAATAGTAGATATATGCATGGTTAACCCGCTTTAAGGACACTCGGCAATATATTGTTTCCTCGAAAACAAAGAATACGAATGAAATCAATAGCAGTTTCAATAGTCAGCGAAATCAGTTTTCATTCTAATAGAGCCTTTTCACTTAATCAAACCTTAGGAAGCAAAAAATGTGAGAAATTATAAACTGCATAAATGTAATATATAATGGAAACCATATTTCTTTAAACAATAAACAAATAAGTAGTCAACATTTTAAAATAATACATAATTATTAGTAAAATCTTAAAGGGAATATCGTACATGTTGACGCGTGGAAATAGGTGTATTTCGAGTAGAATAATTAATTTGAATCAAGTAAAAAGTGCTCCAAGAGATAAAACTGGAAGGCACATATATACACATGAATCAAAGTAGAGCGGGAGGTGTGAATATTAATGAAAAGTATTCCACAGAAACAAATATTATAAGGTATGCTAGAAGAAAAAATAATAATATCAAATGCCTAAAATATCAACCAGAGGGAAAATTAGATGGCAATACGTTAAACACAGTCGGCAAGCAAGATATTTTTTGGACTGGAAAATATTGGGTTGTCCGGAAAGTTCGCGCCGATTTATAGTAGCATATCTTTCGACTTATTTGCCATGAAACCACCTCAATTCTGGGATGAGGGTATTTTCAAGTTAAAGGAAAGATGGAGACGCATTCTGCAACAAAATTGTTCATATTTGGTTGATTAAAAATGCAATGGCAAGTATTTATTGACCTTTTTCTTCCCTATAAAAATCGGCACGAACTTTCCGGACAGCCCAATACTTATTATCTAGTGGAAAGGCCTATCATATACTTGTGAAATATAGTAAGAAATACTGTAGTTGGAGCGGACGATATTATGGAATAAACCAAAAGAATATCAGAATTTTGCACAATTCAGGCATGGAGCTTATCGCACAAATAGCCACGTAGTCATTATACCCATATTGTGCACCTAGTAGGCACATACCGTTAATTCACACTGGTACCCATTAGGCATATTTCGCTATGAAAACCAGCTGCCAATATGCAAGTAAAAAGAAAGACTCCTTGGCATAGTTGAGATTAATTGCTATGCATATAGGATTGGTTCTACGCTCTTAGATATGGAGATAATACATATATATTTAGAATTTCCCTTACAAACGCATTTCGTTTAACATATTATATTTCACTGAACGTCAATTGTATTGTTACAATGCAAATAGATTTTAATTAAAAAGTGCTCTATATTCATTAGAATATGCCCCCGAGATTCCGTAAAAGCTTTGCACTTTCGAATAGCACTAGTCTCATTAAATTATTTCTTCTATGGAACAACTAATGAGTTATAAATTTAACGCAAGTTGGAAATCCCGATCTTCATAAAATAAAATAGAGCATCATAGAAAATTTAGAAATTGTAGTTGATCACAATATAGATGATTGACAGCCAAACATGACTTAACAATGAGGAAGCAATAAACATTAAAATGAAGGTAGCTATCACACACTTATTTACAAAAGTACAAACATCAACATTCTTAGGCAAAATAATATATACAGTAGCCTCACAAAGGAAAGTGATCAAGAATATGTATTACTTTTATTGCTTCTCCTATATTAGCGGTTATTTTCCATTTGTTTAGTAATTTCTGACGAAGAAGTGACACTTATATTGTGCTTTAGTAATGTAATCTTTGTTTTAAATATTCTGTTTCCATTTCTGATATTGTCTCCAATTGCGAACGCACCTCTCGTTAGCTAGTTACTCGGGGTTCGGTGATAAATCCGAGAGTGGGTCAGTTTTTTTTTTAAGTCTATAAAAATATCCTGCTTATAGTCACTTTCGTGTGTATACATACAATAGAAACACATTCCTCTCGTGTCCGTTAGGGCCATTTTACATTACTTTGCAACAATCGATGAGTAACGTACGGCCCAATATGTACATTCTCATCATTTTCATTGGAAACCCTTTCTTATGTTGGAGATTTGGCGCGCTAGATGTTTTCATGGTTTTTGTACAATGAATTCAATGAATAGTTTTCTTGTATATTTCTCGTGGGCTAAATAACGCTTATACAATTGAATTTTTTTTCATTTATTGTGTTTCAAGGAGGAGTGCGGAGAACTGTCCTCCGGTGATTCTGTTCGGGCATGTATTCAAAATATTGGACGTTATAAATACTTAATTACATCATATAAATGCATGAAATATATGAATATATTTTAATGAGTATTATGCGTAAGTGTGTTCGAACATCTTATCAGTTTTTTCTCGATGTTATTGATTACATTTCAGAGTAAAATTTCATCGTTTTCGCATGTGATACGGCTCTCAAACTTCTTCTTCTTCTTCTTCTTCTTCTTCTTCTTCTTCTTCTTCTTCTTCTTCTTCTTCTTCTTCTTCTTCTTCTTCTTCTTCTTCTTCTTCTTCTTCTTCTTCTTCTTCTTCTTCTTCTTCTTCTTCTTCTTCTTCTTCTTCTTCTTCTTCTTCTTCTTCTTCTTCTTCTTCAGATATATGAAAAACACATCCACAAACATTTTTGAGTCATTTGGAATTGGAAAAAGAAAATCTAACAAAGAATTCATAAAGCCATGTACGTTAGAAACAAAGCACTGTGACAAATAAATTCTAAAGCAACGAAATTCTAATAAGGACATGGTCAAAACTGGATAAAGAGCTATGTATAGAATAATCTGAAAACAGATATTTTGAACACTAATATAAACAGAATTGTAATCGATAGAATATATTTCTTTAGACTAACAACAATCAACTCCAAGAAATATTGCTTATGGATGGAAAAAAAAGAACAATGCAAAACACAAACAGCGCAACATATGCAACGATCTACCTAAATCAATTAACCTATATGTTAGCCTCATTAGTCAGCAAAGAAATTGGGTATATTCTCCAAGTTTGCCAAATCATAACATCTAAAGAAAAGCAAACGAGATGGAAAGCGGTAAAACCAGAATGATAACCACAATAAAAGAAAAGATCTCTTGATCCTTAATGATATTGAAAAAAAAAATGCTATAACGATATAAAATTACAAAGAAATACCCGAAATATAAGTTCCATTGAGGCAAGTAAATGCAAAGAAACCGATGTATTAAAAATTATCATCGCTTCTCTTAACAGCATAAACAATAATATTTCAAAAGAATTAGGTTAAGATATAATAGAATCCCATGCATCGCCAACATCAAGAGAAATATTAGACGTTTGTTAGACGTATTTTTCACTGATTAAACGGGAAATAAACAAAACCTGACTGTAGACAAAAACCTAACTGCAGACCAATCAATTTGGAAATAACTCACAATTTTAAGCATCTTCTAGATACAGCGTACAATTTATACCAAACACAATTCACAAAGTAGTGTGTATATAAGTGATACTGAATACTAATCCTTCTTTTAAACGATATTGCTAATCAGCCTTGTTGCATTAAAATTTTAAATGTCAGAATTGCTAAAAATTGTAAATTACTAGCTAGGATGGTATTGTGAAGGATTATGCAAAACTTAGAATGCAATGCGGATGAAATTTGCAACGTAGTACGCCCAATACAATTCCAGCAAATCTGAAAGCATGATTACATTAGTAATGATGATAACAACAACAGCAACAACAAGAACAGCAGCAATAATAATAATAATGACTGTTCTGCTATTCTTTGATAAGTGCATCTTAGGATCTTTTTTAAAACGGGGGCCACATTTTTCATTAATGTTTTACGTAGTGTTTTTGGTACCGAAAGACTTTCAAACTTCGTATACTTATATATTTTGTGTTATAGAACAGAAAAATATTTTTGTATTCGAATTTATTTCATGTCAAAAATTGTCTTATTTCGATAATTTCAACCAATCACTGACAAGTATTCAGTTGTTTGCATTTACTCCTTTGGCTGATTAAGCGGTATAAAGCGTATTTAATTTCCATTGCTTCGTTTTGCTTTTTTCTTTTTAAATTTGCTGTTTTACCCTAACCCTAACCCTAACCCTATCACCGATAGAATTGTTTCAGAATCGTTTGTTTATGTAGTCGGCACTTAATGTATATCGGCTGAATGGACGTCAGTGATTGGTTGAAATTACAGAAATACGACAACTTTAACA
>NC_068982.1:24622469-24623248 GCF_001194135.2 Octopus bimaculoides
TGTGCCAAGTTTCAAAGTGTTTCGTTAATGAAAAATGTGGCCCCCGTTTTAAAAAAGATCCGCATCTTAGCCTTCCTTAGCATTTTTTTCTGTCAATTTGACTTTCTCCATCTTCCTGCAATCTTGTTCGAAACCGTTCTCTCTCTGTTTAGAAAAAGGAACTGCCGCTGTTGTTGTTTTATTGCTTGACGTTGGTGGCGTTGGTAGTGGTGGTGGTGGTGGTGTTGACGGTGTTGGAGACAATGGTGGAGGCCCTGCACTCGTCATTAAAAAGAATATATTACTCGTGCTGCTGCTTCTGTTGTTGCTGTTGTTGTTGGTGATGGTAATGGTGCTGCTGCTGTCGTCTTTGCTTCGTTTCTTGACCACATTAAATAGTTCTGGGGGAAAATGTCAAAGCCATTCTTAAAACAGTAAATTTGCACTACATAAATTTTAAAATTCGCACTCAAAAGGTAAATTGTCGGCACCCAGGTGACCCCACTTGTAGCGAGATGCATTACTTAGTTAACAGTTCCAAAAATTGGGGATACGAAATAATAAAACAAAACATTTCAAAGAAAACTTACGAGCTCCGAACACACATTCTCATGCTCCAGATACAAACAATATCATTTACACTAGTAGTAGTAGTAGTAGTAGTAGTAGTAGTAGTAGTAGTAGTAGTAGTAGTAGTAGTAGTAGCAGTAGTAGTAGTAGTAACAACAACAATAATAATAATGATGATGATGATAAAAATAATAATAATAATAATAATAATAATAATAATAATAATAATA
>NC_068982.1:24625024-24632256 GCF_001194135.2 Octopus bimaculoides
GCCCTGGGAATGACAGCGAAACGGGCTGATTACTACCTAGCTCAGATACCAGGAAACCCCAAAATGGCTGAAGTTCAAAAGATAGTGCTCATGGGAACTGCCCATATCCTACGTAAAATACTGTCTATGTGATCTCAAATTTTAAAACAAACACATAATTGTCTTATGGTTTCTTAAACATTCACTAGAACAAAACTGTACAAATCCACATATATGTACCCTAGGCATAACACCTACATGAACTTCTAACTTGTTGTCTCTTGAGGTATCTAGGTGAGACTTGGATCCAACGTGTACAAATGCAAAACAAAAGTCAAACATAAAATAATAATAATAATGATAATGATAATAATAATAATAAAACCAACGAATATAAAAATCGCCATGATAGGGTAGGACAGTATTTACATTGGAATATATGTAAACACTACAAAATAAGCGCTTCTGCATACAGTTACGAACATCATCCTGAGCCAGTCGTTGAAGGTAAAAATATCACTATCTTCTGGGATTTTCCAGTCAACACTGACAGAACGATCCAGGCTAATCGACTAGACATAATTATCAAACACTGGGAAGAAAAGGCTTGTACAGTAATAGATGTAAGTGTTCTCAATCATTGAAAAATATACATGCCAAGGAATTTGGCAAACTAGGTAAATTTCCAAACTTAGAAATTAAAATACAATAGATGTGTCTCTAAAAATCGCAGGGAAGCCATTAGCAACCTGGCACTTCCAGTTGTTTAATACAGTTTTAACATCATTGACTGGAATCTTACGGAGTTCCAATGCCTGGACAAGAAGGCAAGAGAAATACTAACTTTTAACATGCACCGCCCAAAAGCACATATTGATAGTCTGTACCTACCTAGAAGTAATGGCGGAAGAGGAATGATGCTGGTAGAGCTGTCCTATAAGACTTCCACAACAGCACTGAACAAGTACTTATCTAGTGCAGAAGACTGGATGCTGCGACTTGTGTGCAAACACGAAAGCAGCAAAAAAAATCGTATTCGGTTGTCAAGGAAGCTTTCAAATTGACAAGGGAACATGGCATTAACCGGGATATAGTTGAGCAACCTGACACCAGTGCCACAAAACAAACAAAATAGCTCGAACAATCTGCAAAAAAGAACTGGAAGAAAAAACTTGCCGAGCGATGGATGCAGAAGCTTCAGCATGGACAGTATATACTTCGAGACGAAATGTTGCTGTAGATCAAGCAATAACCCATCAATGGCTGTGAAGTTCAGGATTGAAAGCAGAGACTAATGGTTTCAGATTGGCGGCACAAGAGCAAAGCTTGATCACTAAACACTACCAGGCTAACGTTCTTCAAAACGGTTCTGACATTAAATGCAGATTCTGTAACACTTTTCACGAAATAATAGACAATTTCGTGTGGGGACTTTATGTCCTACCACCAAACGAATATAAAAATCATCACGATAAGGTAATACAATATTTACATTGGAATATATATAAACACTACAGAATCAGCACTCCTGCTTACAGTTAGGAATAACATCCTGAACCAGTCGTTGAAGGTAAAACTGTCACTATCCTCTGGGATTTTCCAATCAATACTGACAGAACGATCCAGGATAATCGACCAGACATAATTATTAAAGACTATGAAGAAAAGATTTGTGGTGGTGGTGGTGGTGGTGGTGGTAGTAGTAGTAGTAGTAGTAGTAGTAGTAGTAGTAGTAGTAGTAGTAGTAGTAGTAGTAGTAGTCAACAGCAGCAACTACAAACACGGCATGAAGAACAATAAGAATGATGGAATGGACAGAGTTATCTAGCTAGTAAAGTTATCTCGGACAACGAAAAGGACAATAAAGACAGCCCTAACCACATAAGTAACAATACAGTTTACAATATCATCAACAATAATAACCTTATTTAAGCAAACAAGTCTAGTGCAGAGCCAAATAATCATTCCTCGCCAGTAAGTTTTAAATGAAACAAAAAATGCAAGTGCAAATCAAATCTAAATCATAACACATCGGTCATCGTGAGAGTTACCAAAGAGCGCGTCTCTGAGCTGGCAACCAATCTGAGTTCATAAATTTAGCTTCTGGAAGGAACTCCTCCGGAGATCGATCCGAGGAGAAATTGGAACCAAGAACTTAAGTCTGACACGTCAGATCAAATACCAACAAATAGCGTCAAATGAATTAGAAATATATGGACCACACGCGTAGTATAAACGGGTTGTCACAGCATTTTAAAGAACACTGAAAAAACACGAATATCACTAAGCAGTGCTATAACATCTGGAGAGTCGATGTCGGAGAAAGGTTTTGCCAGTATATAAACCCAAACAAGCTAGTAAATGTACGCAGAGATACCCTGTGTAACCACAGATTCACTCCTGATGAAATAGGGTATATCAAAATCACCGTTAACACTAACTTAAATAATGACAGTGAAGACCGTGTACTAGAAATTAACAAAGCAAATTCAGTATGGATTACTGCCGTTAATAAACCACAGTATCAAGCCGATTATATGTCAGAGTATGGGGCACACCGAAACATGAGATTCTTCACAAATTATATACCACTACACAAGCTTCGTTTATAGAAGATAATATCGGCAAAATCCAGTACACAAAAGTGACGCCATTCATGAATGCCGTATCTTACAGCCTACAGAAATTAATGACAGAGAACAGCTTCCTAATTTCCGAAGGAACAAGTCTAGCCTACTCATAATATAATATTTATGGTATTGCCCTGAAGCAAATCCTTGCGGAATCTAAATTCGGCTTGACGTCATTAAATTGCTTCATATATGAAGTATCATCTGCAGATATTATGGGATTAGATATCAAGCTAAGAAATAAGACTTCCAAAGAAAACATGAAAAAAAAATCAAAAGAAATGGAAAGAACGAATAAATAAAGGAACGGAACTGCTTAGATATGAATTGGTTATATTAAATGAATTATCTAAAGAGAACAACGTCAACACAAGGCAAGCTAGAAGGCCAAGGTACGAGTACAAATTAAATTACTTGAATGCAGTAAAATACAAAGGGTTAGTAAAATCACATATATAGATTAAGGCACAGTGTATCCATAATTTTGATAATTGAAGTAACGTCTGTAGACAAAAGAAAATATTCAAAACGGATGCGAAAAATGTTCAGAAAACTTGGGAAGAAAACAACAGAAATTAAGGTTCTACCTGAAATGCATGAGATAAAAACCTTGTGGAAAAGTATGTAGAGTAATAACAATTGCTTTGATGAATATTGAAAATTGATCATAAGTTTGGAACAAAGAAAGCTGAATATACAAGAACAATCGGGAAGACATTACCATCAATGATCTGATAAAAGCCTTATCAAAGACTCAAAAATAAAAATGCTGTGGCATGGTATGATTCCACACTTTTGGTTGAATGCTCTGATAACACACAATCAATCTTCTGAGATTGTTTCTAACATGATGAAAAACGCAGAAGAAACGTCATGTTGGTTGACTCAAGAGTTTATCTATGCGATGCAGAGCAATGACGGATATAAACCCCGAAGAATTGAAGGGCAATTACGTACTTTACTACCGCTTACAAATTATTGAAAATAATTCTAACAGAGTGCGCATGCAAGTACGGCATTCTGGTTTTAGAGCAAAATAACTATCGTGGTAATTCTTATGACTGCAAAGATCAACTTCTGATTAACCGAATGATACATGAAAACTGCTCCACTAAAAGCCATCATCTTACTACAGCCTGGTTAGATAACCGCAAGATATTCAGTAGTGTCCCTCACCTGTGGATCGCAAAAACTCTAGACTTGTACAAGAGATCAGCAATTATTAAAGGTTTTCTTCGCCGAATGTGGGCAGGTCATACACAAAATTGTACCTCAATCATAACAAAGACATAAGTACATCTGGCAGTATTATGATTAACCGAGGTATACGCCAAGGAGGCTCATTGACACCATTCTATTTTTGATTAACAGTCATATATCTGGCATATGAATTGAACCATACACAATATCGAAACAAAATCTTTGATTGAAACATCTCATTATTATGGATGACCTCAAGCTACATGTAAAAAACAATAATGATATGAAGGGATTACGAACAACTGTAAAGAGTATTTCTGACAATATCAACATGGAATTTGGCTTGGATCAGTGTGCCGGAGCAACGTTTAAACATGGAAAACTCATTTCTATAACACCAACTTCGCTAAATGACAACCCTATTATCAAAGAATTAAACAAGATGGAGCATACAAATATCTGGGACTAAATTAAGGGAAAGGAAGCAAACACAGTACTATGAAGTAAAACATCAAGGAGGAATATTATAGGAGAATAAGACTGATCATTAAAATGGAAGTGAATTCTCAGAATACGATTCAAGCTATTATGTTGCTGTCCCAGAGTCACATTTTAATCATAATACAATTAACTGCAATATATTAATGAACTCCAACGTATGGACACCAGAACGAGAAGACTAATGGCTACAAAGAATTTGCATCATCCGAAACTTGCTATTCATGCAGTCTACGGTATTTCAATAGAAGGTTGTATAGACCCCATTCAATTAGAATGATCTTAGAAGACCACCACAATAAGACTTATTCCATACATCTCAAATAGCTACGATTGGTTGATACAATTACTAAACCAACATGAAGGGAACAAAACTCTACATTCTGCAATTAGGGAGGCACAGAAGCATAAAGAACTAAAACTAAATGCAACTTCGTATGGCTGACGTCAAACACTATGATTGTAACGTTATCCACAAATATTGATTTGACTCTTTCACATCATAACATTCTTTAGCATATACAGAGAAAAGTGGCAACAACCTGGATGGAATAACTGCATAATAATGAAAGATTCCAACACTAGACCGTTAGGCAATCCAAATGTATTTGACATGGCCGAATCAGGTGCAAGAAATGGCCCAAGATAAAGCAATTCCTGTAGATTCAAGCAGAGATGGTAGGGGTCCATCCTATTAGAAAGCATAATAATTCATCTAAATCTATAAGGAAGCCAGTAATATCAATTTATTTACTTATCAGCTCACTAATGCATCACATGTGGTGGATGATGTTGTGACCATCCATGGCACATGTTTCGTTCATAAAACATTTGAACATTGACAAACGCCAACCTCTTTCTGAAAATTTCAATATTTTACAGAATTGTGGGCCAAACGTTATCAAGGCTCCCCGTCTTTGTTTTGGTTTTTTCTGAGCAATACTATGACTCCTCGACACATAGAACCAGTGCTAGTGGATATACATATATGTCAGATGTTTGTAAAGTGTCTAGTATGTAAAAATAAAGCTTGTTGGTTATCATTTCAACAAGGCGTATTGGCTTCCATATAGCGAGCCATTACACCTTGTAGTTGCACATCTGTTATCGGATTTCTAAATCATTTTGCCTCTGTTTGCATGGGTCGCAGAAGACCGTCGGAGTAGACATTGAAACTCATCTTGCATTCGGGCTTGTCACTCAAACGTAAATGCCTCAATAAATGCTGTTGAAGGAATGCACTCATGCGAGCGGCTGAAGTAACGTGTCCATTTCTGCCTATCAAAGATGGGTTTTAAACGATCGTTGTCAATTACATTCATGCGAGATCTGAGATAAAATTGACGTAAGAGCGCAAGAACGACACCGTTTTGCTGCGGCTTACCAGTATCACATGACAACTTGTAAAAAAATATGTTAGGCATTATGCAATTATTTTCGTTGACCGAACATATCATAACCCATGACACGTACAAATATTTGCGATTTCAGAGGGTAACTTCATGTTGATATTTTCAGAGGATTACTACTAACGTGGGCATTATATTAGAAAATACAGTCAATCTTTTGACACAGATAATGCAAAATATTGGATATATGGGCTACCAATTTATCATTTTAAAAGCAAGCATTAGTAATCTGAAATACTCGTTAAATCTGGCAAATAATATTGGACAGAGATTGATAATAATTTTCAGGTAATATTCCATCAACATTTTTATGTTTGTGTGTATGGGAGTGTGTGTGTGAGTGTGTGTGTATGTGTGTGTGTGTGAGAGTGAGAGTGAGAGAGAGAGAGAGAGTGTGTGTGTATGTGTGTGCGTGTGTGTGTGTGTGCGTGTGTGTGTGTGTGTACACATTAGTACTACCTAAAGATTGAAATGGGTTATCGATGTTGAATGTTTTTTCAAACGATTGGAAATTATTTCCTTAATGGTTAATGATCCTGATCAGATATAAATCTCATTGATTTGTTAAATCCTTTGAGATATTCATAAAAGTCAATTAACTAACCTTGTGACATTGGTATAGATGTGAGAAAATACTATCATAAACACGAATAATATGAAACGTTTGTGATTGCGTAAACTGTGGGCAATAAATATGTATTCTTACTTGATATTTCATGGTTTGTCTAGGATTGTAGACAAATTTGAGTAGAAAATATAAAATTAGGATACACATTACCTGAAAAATATATTCAGAAAATATACTGAGAAAATGGTAAACAAAATAATTGGAGAAAGCAACGCATTAGTCATTTGTAACAGATTCAACTCTATTAATTGTCCAGACGATGGCGTAACGTCTAGCGACAGATTAAATCTAATACTTTTATTCGAGTAATGGCATTATGCTAATACAGGAGAATGCACGAACAAGTAGCTCGGGTTCCGGTGCATAGTGGAAATAGTAAAGTAAGTTACCATACACGAAAAGCACCTAGTGTTTCGTTTACAAAAGTCATTATGTTTGTTCGACCGTTTGTAACTGCTGAACAAAGATGGTACACTAGTAGACCGTTTGCTATCTTACCCTCACTGCATGCGAACCACATTCGTTGATTATAAGCAAGCATTGAGTGAAATTCTCTGGCCTTGTCTTTAACGTCGCGTATTTGATAGCGGGAAAGAGTGAAAATTGTTGAAGCATACCCTATAAATGATTTTTTTAAACAAAGGTGAAACACTTTTGAAGTCAAATGTCCGGGTAAAAGCTTACCGGAAAAGAGAACGACACAAATGCTGGCTGAGAACTTGCGCACTACGGGGTCAGAACACAAAACCCCAAAACAAAAACATGCGACATTTCGAACGCCGGAAGCTAAAGAAATCAACAAGTAAATCGGAACAGCTGTCTCACATAAGCAGTGTGTCATGCTAACATGTGTTGAAAAGTCAGAAGGTGAAGTTTTTTTTTTTTTTT
>NC_068982.1:24632540-24634136 GCF_001194135.2 Octopus bimaculoides
TATATATATATATATATATATATATATATATATATATGTGTGTGTGTGTGTGTGTGTGTGTGTGTGTGTGTGCGTACATACATGCATGTGCTTATGTCTCTGTATGTGTGTAGTTCACAACGCGATGTATTAAAATTATATTTGTAACGTATTTTGAAACGGAGAGAAACGAAAGAGGGAGCTGGTGCCATCGAATGCCATCTACAATGATGTATTTCCAAATCTTCCTGCTTATTTTTCATGAATTCCTAGGGATTTCTGCATTTTTAAGTGTGCCAGATAACGCTTATCTTTTTGTAAGGTATACAACAGTCTTCGGAGACTTTTGAGATTTCAACGTTTTAAGATTCTGGAAACACGATTATTCAAGTCTACTATTTACAAAATCTTCCGAAGCTGGCTGCGAAAGAGGCATTACGGTCAAGAATAGGTTGAGGTGAATAACAATTAGAAGGCTGTAACTAAATAATTCAAGTGCGTATTTGCTTCTCTGATATTTAACTACAACAATGTTTCATTCTGTTTCATTATTATCACATGACATTCATTTTATTAATTCTTCTAACGCCAACATTGATTATATCAAATATTTCTCTAACCCGTTCCCACACAAGAAAATGAAAGAATATACACATGTATATGCACTTGTATACACATATATACACATATGCACTTATATCTGTACATATATAAGAAGAGAAGATTCCTTCTATCGCTATGTTATCCAAGGCGAATATAAGTTGTGAAATTACAACACTGGCATTCATTTACATCAATATCGCAGTTTTTGCTCCCGTTTGACTTAACTGTATTTCTCATATAATCCCCGCCCCACAGATACACAGTGGAGCTCTTCTTATCATCGACATAGTAACATCTTCCCTATCACCACTACCACATATATTATTATCTTACAATTGCTGTTGCCATCATGCTAATTACATTTGTGACGTTGATACATGTTATTTTACAGCTTACTACAGCTATCTTCCATTTATGTTTTACTTCGTTTTTTCTTTGTTTTGTTTTTACATCAGCGATAGCCCCAATGTACAACTGCATCATGATTACAAGTGCTGCAAGATAAAAACATCATATACAGCAACAGCAAACAAAATGAAAAATAAAGATTAATATACAAGGTCCCTTGAAAGCAGCAACAGAATAGAAGTATTAGCCAAGTCTAGTAATCAATGCCCACAGGCCTCACTGGCGTTGAAAATGCAGCAGCAAGTAAATGATAACATTCAAATATTCATCATCCAATGCGCAGTTGCGATTATGCTGCAAGGAGGTTCGATAAATATTGAACGGAACCACTGCAATAACAATTCTCAATATATGAATAAGATACATTTTGTACGATTTCACCCTGTAATAGATCATCACCTCATGCATTTCTTCAACGATTTGTTTCAAGAATTTAACATGCGTTGAATCAATTTCTTTCTTTAGAATATTTTAAACACGAAAGAGGCCAATAGAGCCAATGAAATCTTCATTGTATAACATGTTAACTATCTATCTATCTATCTATCTATCTATCTATCTAAATAAATAAATAAATAAATAAATAAATAAATATATATATATATA